>NW_026700592.1:0-55650 GCF_030435755.1 Ochotona princeps
TCAAGGAAACTCAGTTTTCACACTCTATGCTTAGTGCCCTTTGAGTGCATTATCTAGGAATGAACCTGGTAGAGCATCCCACAAAAACGAATGCTCCACATGCGGGTTTCACATGCCACCAACTCCACATTCACAGGCAACTTCAGCGCCACAGGCGTTTTCAGATAGTTCTCAATGCAAAGGCTCTAGACGCAAATATTGGTGTGAGAGCTAATTCAATCAAGGAAACACTGCATGTTGGTGAAGGGCATATTGAAGAAGGATCAGCCGAGTGGTTCTTGTGGGACAACAATTCCATTTGGCTCACTAACTTCACACACCATCAGGCTTCCAAGCAGCTCTCAAGGAAACTCAGTTTTCACACTCTATGCTTAGTGCCCTTTGAGTGCATTATCTAGGAATGAACCTGGTAGAGCATCCCACACAAACGAAATCTTCACATGCGGGTTTCACATGCCACCAACTCCACATTCACAGGCAACTTCAGCGCCACAGCCGTTTGCAGATAGCCCTCAATGCAAAGGCTCTAGACGCAAATATTGGTGTGAGAGCTAATTCAATCAAGGAAACACTGCATGTTGCTGAAGGGCATATTGAAGAAGGATCAGCAAAGTGGATCCTGTGGGAGAACAACTCCATTTGGCTCACTAACTTCACACACCATCAGGCTTCCAAGCAGCTCTCAAGGAAACTCAGTTTTCACACTCTATGCTTAGTGCCCTTTGTATGCCTAGGACTGAAATGAAGCTTGGTGAGCATCCCACACAAACGAATGCTCCACATGCGGGTTTCACATGCCACCAACTCCACATTCACAGGCAACTTCAGCGCCACAGCCGTTTTCAGATAGTTCTCAATGCAAAGGCTCTAGACGCAAATATTGGTGTGAGAGCTAATTCAATCAAGGAAACACTGCATGTTGGTGAAGTGCATATTGAAGAAGGATCAGCAGAGTGGATCTTGTGGGAGAACAACTCCATTTGGCTCACTAACTTCACACACCATCAGGCTTCCAAGCAGCTCTCAAGGAAACTCAGTTTTCACACTCTATGCTTAGTGCCCTTTGAGTGCATTATCTAGGAATGAACCTGGTAGAGCATCCCACACAAACGAATGCTCCACATGCGGGTTTCACATGCCACCAACTCCACATTCACAGGCAACTTCAGCGCCACAGCCGTTTTCAGATAGTTCTCAATGCAAAGGCTCTAGACGCAAATATTGGTGTGAGAGCTAATTCAATCAAGGAAACACTGCATGTTGGTGAAGGGCATATTGAAGAAGGATCAGCCGAGTGGTTCTTGTGGGAGAACAACTCCATTTGGCTCACTAACTTCACACACCATCAGGCTTCCAAGCAGCTCTCAAGGAAACTCAGTTTTCACACTCTATGCTTAGTGCCCTTTGAGTGCCTAGGACTGAAATGAAGCTTGGTGAGCATCCCACACAAACGAATGCCCCACATGCGGCTTTCACATGCCACCAACTCCACATTCTCAGGCAACTTCAGCGCCACAGCCGTTTTCAGATAGCCCTCAATGCAAAGGCTCTAGACGCAAATATTGGTGTGAGAGCTAATTCAATCAAGGAAACACTGCATGTTCGTGAAGGGCATATTGAAGAAGGATCAGCCGAGTGGTTCTTGTGGGACAACAACTCCATTTGGCTCACTAACTTCACACACCATCAGGCTTCCAAGCAGCTCTCAAGGAAACTCAGTTTTCACACTCTATGCTTAGTGCTCTTTGAGTGCATTATCTAGGAATGAACCTGGTAGAGCATCGCACACAAACGAATGCTCCACATGCGGGTTTCACATGCCACCAACTCCACATTCTCAGGCACCTTCAGCGCCACAGCCATTTTCAGATAGCCCTCAATGCAAAGGCTCTAGACGCAAATATTGGTGTGAGAGCTAATTCAATCAAGGAAACATTGCATGTTGGTGAAGGGCATATTGAAGAAGGATCAGCCGAGTGGTTCTTGTGGGAGAACAACTCCATTTGGCTCACTAACTTCACACACCATCAGGCTTCCAAGCAGCTCTCAAGGAAACTCAGGTTTCACACTCTATGCTTAGTGCCCTATGAGTGCCTAGGACTGAAAAGAAGCTTGGTTAGCATCGCACACAAACGAATGCTCCACATGCGGGTTTCACATGCCACCAACTCCACATTCACAGGCAACTTCAGCGCCATAGCCGTTTTCAGATAGCCCTCAATGCAAAGGCTCTAGACGCAAATATTGGTGTGAGAGCTAATTCAATCAAGGAAACACTGCATGTTGGTGAAGGGCATATTGAAGAAGGATCAGCCGAGTGGTTCTTGTGGGAGAACAACTCCATTTGGCTCACTAACTTCACACACCATCAGGCTTCCAAGCAGCTCTCAAGGAAACTCAGTTTTCACACTCTAAGCTTAGTGCCCTTTGAGTGCATTATCTAGGAATGAACCTGGTAGAGCATCCCACACAAACGAATGCTCCACATGCGGGTTTCACATGCCACCAACTCCACATTCACAGGCAACTTCAGCGCCACAGCCATGTTCAGATAGTTCTCAATGCAAAGGCTCTAGACGCAAATATTGGTGTGAGAGCTAATTCAATCAAGGAAACACTGCATGTTGGTGAAGGGCATATTGAAAAGGATCAGCCGAGTGGTTCTTGTGGGAGAACAACTCCATTTGGCTCACTAACTTCACACACCATCAGGCTTCCAAGCAGCTCTCAAGGAAACTCAGTTTTCACACTCTATGCTTAGTGCCCTTTGAGTGCATTATCTAGGAATGAACCTGGTAGAGCATCCCACAAAAACGAATGCTCCACATGCGGGTTTCACATGCCACCAACTCCACATTCACAGGCAACTTCAGCGCCACAGCCGTTTTCAGATAGCAGTCAATGCAAAGGCTCTAGACGCAAATATTGGTGTGAGAGCTAATTCAATCAAGGAAACACTGCATGTTGGTGAAGGGCATATTGAAGAAGGATCAGCCGAGTGGTTCTTGTGGGAGAACAACTCCATTTGGCTCACTAACTTCACACACCATCAGGCTTCCAAGCAGCTCTCAAGGAAACTCAGTTTTCACACTCTATGCTTAGTGCCCTATGAGTTCCTAGGACTGAAATGAAGCTTGGTGAGCATCCCACACAAACGAATGCTCCACATGCGGGTTTCACATGCCACCAACTCCACATTCACAGGCAACTTCAGCGCCACAGCCGTTTTCAGATAGCCCTCAATGCAAAGGCTCTAGACGCAAATATTGGTGTGAGAGCTAATTCAATCAAGGAAACACTGCATGTTGGTGAAGGGCATATTGAAGAAGGATCAGCCGAGTGGTTCTTGTGGGAGAACAACTCCATTTGGCTCACTAACTTCACACACCATCAGGCTTCCAAGCAGCTCTCAAGGAAACTCAGTTTTCACACTCTATGCTTAGTGCCCTTTGTATGCCTAGGACTGAAATGAACCTTGGTGAGCATCCCACACAAACGAATGCTCCACATGCGGGTTTCACATGCCACCAACTCCACATTCACAGGCAACTTCAGCGCCACAGCCGTTTTCAGATAGTTCTCAATGCAAAGGCTCTAGACGTAAATATTGGTGTGAGAGCTAATTCAATCAAGGAAACACTGCATGTTGGTGAAGGGCATATTGAAGAAGGATCAGCCGAGTGGTTCTTGTGGGAGAACAACTCCATTTGGCTCACTAACTTCACACACCATCAGGCTTCCAAGCAACTCTCAAGGAAACTCAGTTTTCACACTCTATGCTTAGTGCTCTTTGTGTGCCTAGGACTGAAATGAAGCTTGGTGAGCATCCCACACAAACGAATGCTCCACATGCGGGTTTCACATGCCACCAACTCCACATTCACAGGCAACTTCAGCGCCACAGTCGTTTTCAGATAGCAGTCAATGCAAAGGCTCTAGACGCAAATATTGGTGTGAGAGCTAATTCAATCAAGGAAACACTGCATGTTGGTGAAGGGCATATTGAAGAAGGATCAGCCGAGTGGTTCTTGTGGGACAACAACTCCATTTGGCTCACTAACTTCACACACCATCAGGCTTCCAAGCAGCTCTCAAGGAAACTCAGTTTTCACACTCTATGCTTAGTGCCCTTTGAGTGCATTATCTAGGAATGAACCTGGTAGAGCATCCCACACAAACGAAATCTTCACATGCGGGTTTCACATGCCACCAACTCCACATTCACAGGCAACTTCAGCGCCACAGCCGTTTTCAGATAGCCCTCAATGCAAAGGCTCTAGACGCAAATATTGGTGTGAGAGCTAATTCAATCAAGGAAACACTGCATGTTGGTGAAGGGCATATTGAAGAAGGATCAGCAAAGTGGATCCTGTGGGAGAACAACTCCATTTGGCTCACTAACTTCACACACCATCAGGCTTCCAAGCAGCTCTCAAGGAAACTCAGTTTTCACACTCTATGCTTAGTGCCCTTTGAGTGCCGAGGACTGAAATGAACCTTGGTGAGCATCCCACACAAACGAATGCTCCACATGCGGGTTTCACATGCCACCAACTCCACATTCACAGGCAACTTCAGCGCCACAGCCGTTTTCAGATAGTTCTCAATGCAAAGGCTCTAGACGCAAATATTGGTGTGAGAGCTAATTCAATCAAGGAAACACTGCATGTTGGTGAAGGGCATATTGAAGAAGGATCAGCCGAGTGGTTCTTGTGGGGAGAACAACTCCATTTGGCTCACTAACTTCACACACCATCAGGCTTCCAAGCAGCTCTCAAGGAAACTCAGTTTTCACACTCTATGCTTAGTGCCCTTTGAGTGCATTATCTAGGAATGAACCTGGTAGAGCATCCACACAAACGAATGCTCCACATGCGGGTTTCACATGCCACCAACTCCACATTCACAGGCAACTTCAGCGCCACAGCCGTTTTCAGATAGTTCTCAATGCAAAGGCTCTAGACGCAAATATTGGTGTGAGAGCTAATTCAATCAAGGAAACACTGCATGTTGGTGAAGGGCATATTGAAGAAGGATCAAGCCGAGTGGTTCTTGTGGGAGAACAACTCCATTTGGCTCACTAACTTCACACACCATCAGGCTTCCAAGCAGCTCTCAAGGAAACTCAGTTTTCACACTCTATGCTTAGTGCCCTTTGAGTGCATTATCTAGGAATGAACCTGGTAGAGCATCCCACACAAACGAATGCTCCACATGCGGGTTTCACATGCCACCAACTCCACATTCACAGGCAACTTCAGCGCCACAGCCATGTTCAGATAGTTCTCAATGCAAAGGCTCTAGACGCAAATATTGGTGTGAGAGCTAATTCAATCAAGGAAACACTGCATGTTGGTGAAGGGCATATTGAAAAGGATCAGCCGAGTGGTTCTTGTGGGAGAACAACTCCATTTGGCTCACTAACTTCACACACCATCAGGCTTCCAAGCAGCTCTCAAGGAAACTCAGGTTTCACACTCTATGCTTAGTGCCCTTTGAGTGCATTATCTAGGAATGAACCTGGTAGAGCATCCCACAAAAACGAATGCTCCACATGCGGGTTTCACATGCCACCAACTCCACATTCACAGGCAACTTCAGCGCCACAGCCGTTTTCAGATAGCAGTCAATGCAAAGGCTCTAGACGCAAATATTGGTGTGAGAGCTAATTCAATCAAGGAAACACTGCATGTTGGTGAAGGGCATATTGAAGAAGGATCAGCCGAGTGGTTCTTGTGGGAGAACAACTCCATTTGGCTCACTAACTTCACACACCATCAGGCTTCCAAGCAGCTCTCAAGGAAACTCAGTTTTCACACTCTATGCTTAGTGCCCTATGAGTTCCTAGGACTGAAATGAAGCTTGGTGAGCATCCCACACAAACGAATGCTCCACATGCGGGTTTCACATGCCAACAACTCCACATTCACAGGCAACTTCAGCGCCACAGCCGTTTTCAGATAGCCCTCAATGCAAAGGCTCTAGACGCAAATATTGGTGTGAGAGCTAATTCAATCAAGGAAACACTGCATGTTGGTGAAGGGCATATTGAAGAAGGATCAGCCGAGTGGTTCTTGTGGGAGAACAACTCCATTTGGCTCACTAACTTCACACACCATCAGGCTTCCAAGCAGCTCTCAAGGAAACTCAGTTTTCACACTCTATGCTTAGTGCCCTTTGTATGCCTAGGACTGAAATGAACCTTGGTGAGCATCGCACACAAACGAATGCTCCACATGCGGGTTTCACATGCCACCAACTCCACATTCACAGGCAACTTCAGCGCCACAGCCGTTTTCAGATAGTTCTCAATGCAAAGGCTCTAGACGCAAATATTGGTGTGAGAGCTAATTCAATCAAGGAAACACTGCATGTTGGTGAAGGGCATATTGAAGAAGGATCAGCCGAGTGGTTCTTGTGGGAGAACAACTCCATTTGGCTCACTAACTTCACACACCATCAGGCTTCCAAGCAACTCTCAAGGGAAAGACTCAGTTTTCACACTCTATGCTTAGTGCTCTTTGTGTGCCTAGGACTGAAATGAAGCTTGGTGAGCATCCCACACAAACGAGATGCTCCACATGCGGGTTTCACATGCCACCAACTCCACATTCACAGGCAACTTCAGCGCCACAGTCGTTTTCAGATAGCAGTCAATGCAAAGGCTCTAGACGCAAATATTGGTGTGAGAGCTAATTCAATCAAGGAAACACTGCATGTTGGTGAAGGGCATATTGAAGAAGGATCAGCCGAGTGGTTCTTGTGGGACAACAACTCCATTTGGCTCACTAACTTCACACACCATCAGGCTTCCAAGCAGCTCTCAAGGAAACTCAGTTTTCACACTCTATGCTTAGTGCCCTTTGAGTGCATTATCTAGGAATGAACCTGGTAGAGCATCCCACACAAACGAAATCTTCACATGCGGGTTTCACATGCCACCAACTCCACATTCACAGGCAACTTCAGCGCCACAGCCGTTTGCAGATAGCCCTCAATGCAAAGGCTCTAGACGCAAATATTGGTGTGAGAGCTAATTCAATCAAGGAAACACTGCATGTTGGTGAAGGGCATATTGAAGAAGGATCAGCAAAGTGGATCCTGTGGGAGAACAACTCCATTTGGCTCACTAACTTCACACACCATCAGGCTTCCAAGCAGCTCTCAAGGAAACTCAGTTTTCACACTCTATGCTTAGTGCCCTTTGAGTGCCTAGGACTGAAATGAACCTTGGTGAGCATCCCACACAAACGAATGCTCCACATGCGGGTTTCACATGCCACCAACTCCACATTCACAGGCAACTTCAGCGCCACAGCCGTTTTCAGATAGTTCTCAATGCAAAGGCTCTAGACGCAAATATTGGTGTGAGAGCTAATTCAATCAAGGAAACACTGCATGTTGGTTAAGGGCATATTGAAGAAGGATCAGCCGAGTGGTTCTTGTGGGACAACAATTCCATTTGGCTCACTAACTTCACACACCATCAGGCTTCCAAGCAGCTCTCAAGGAAACTCAGGTTTCACACTCTATGCTTAGTGCCCTTTGAGTGCATTATCTAGGAATGAACCTGGTAGAGCATCCCACACAAACGAAATCTTCACATGCGGGTTTCACATGCCACCCACTCCACATTCACAGGCAACTTCAGCGCCACAGCCGTTTGCAGATAGCCCTCAATGCAAAGGCTCTAGACGCAAATATTGGTGTGAGAGCTAATTCAATCAAGGAAACACTGCATGTTGGTGAAGGGCATATTGAAGAAGGATCAGCAAAGTGGATCCTGTGGGAGAACAACTCCATTTGGCTCACTAACTTCACACACCATCAGGCTTCCAAGCAGCTCTCAAGGAAACTCAGTTTTCACACTCTATGCTTAGTGCCCTTTGAGTGCATTATCTAGGAATGAACCTGGTAGAGCATCCCACACAAACGAATGCTCCACATGCGGGTTTCACATGCCACCAACTCCACATTCACAGGCAACTTCAGCGCCACAGCCGTTTTCAGATAGCCCTCAATGCAAAGGCTCTAGACGCAAATATTGGTGTGAGAGCTAATTCAATCAAGGAAACACTGCATGGTGGTGAAGGGCATATTGAAGAAGGATCAGCCGAGTGGTTCTTGTGGGAGAACAACTCCATTTGGCTCACTAACTTCACACACCATCAGGCTTCCAAGCAGCTCTCAAGGAAACTCAGTTTTCACACTCTATGCTTAGTGCCCTATGAGTTCCTAGGACTGAAATGAAGCTTGGTGAGCATCGCACACAAACGAATGCTCCACATGCGGGTTTCACATGCCAACAACTCCACATTCACAGGCAACTTCAGCGCCACAGCCGTTTTCAGATAGCCCTCAATGCAAAGGCTCTAGACGCAAATATTGGTGTGAGAGCTAATTCAATCAAGGAAACACTGCATGTTGGTGAAGGGCATATTGAAGAAGGATCAGCCGAGTGGTTCTTGTGGGAGAACAACTCCATTTGGCTCACTAACTTCACACACCATCAGGCTTCCAAGCAGCTCTCAAGGAAACTCAGTTTTCACACTCTATGCTTAGTGCCCTTTGTATGCCTAGGACTGAAATGAACCTTGGTGAGCATCCCACACAAACGAATGCTCCACATGCGGGTTTCACATGCCACCAACTCCACATTCACAGGCAACTTCAGCGCCACAGCCGTTTTCAGATAGTTCTCAATGCAAAGGCTCTAGACGCAAATATTGGTGTGAGAGCTAATTCAATCAAGGAAACACTGCATGTTGGTGAAGGGCATATTGAAGAAGGATCAGTGGAGTGGTTCTTGTGGGAGAACAACTCCATTTGGCTCACTAACTTCACACACCATCAGGCTTCCAAGCAACTCTCAAGGAAACTCAGTTTTCACACTCTATGCTTAGTGCTCTTTGTGTGCCTAGGACTGAAATGAAGCTTGGTGAGCATCCCACACAAACGAATGCTCCACATGCGGGTTTCACATGCCAACAACTCCACATTCACAGGCAACTTCAGCGCCACAGTCGTTTTCAGATAGCAGTCAATGCAAAGGCTCTAGACGCAAATATTGGTGTGAGAGCTAATTCAATCAAGGAAACACTGCATGTTGGTGAAGGGCATATTGAAGAAGGATCAGCCGAGTGGTTCTTGTTTGACAACAACTCCATTTGGCTCACTAACTTCACACACCATCAGGCTTCCAAGCAGCTCTCAAGGAAACTCAGTTTTCACACTCTATGCTTAGTGCCCTTTGAGTGCATTATCTAGGAATGAACCTGGTAGAGCATCCCACACAAACGAAATCTTCACATGCGGGTTTCACATGCCACCAACTCCACATTCACAGGCAACTTCAGCGCCACAGCCATTTTCAGATAGCCCTCAATGCAAAGGCTCTAGACGCAAATATTGGTGTGAGAGCTAATTCAATCAAGGAAACACTGCATGTTGGTGAAGGGCATATTGAAGAAGGATCAGCAAAGTGGATCCTGTGGGAGAACAACTCCATTTGGCTCACTAACTTCACACACCATCAGGCTTCCAAGCAGCTCTCAAGGAAACTCAGTTTTCACACTCTATGCTTAGTGCCCTTTGAGTGCCTAGGACTGAAATGAAGCTTGGTGAGCATCGCACACAAACGAATGCTCCACATGCGGGTTTCACATGCCACCAACTCCACATTCACAGGCAACTTCAGCGCCACAGCCGTTTTCAGATAGTTCTCAATGCAAAGGCTCTAGACGCAAATATTGGTGTGAGAGCTAATTCAATCAAGGAAACACTGCATGTTGGTTAAGGGCATATTGAAGAAGGATCAGCCGAGTGGTTCTTGTGGGACAACAATTCCATTTGGCTCACTAACTTCACACACCATCAGGCTTCCAAGCAGCTCTCAAGGAAACTCAGTTTTCACACTCTATGCTTAGTGCCCTTTGAGTGCATTATCTAGGAATGAACCTGGTAGAGCATCCCACACAAACGAAATCTTCACATGCGGGTTTCACATGCCACCAACTCCACATTCACAGGCAACTTCAGCGCCACAGCCGTTTTCAGATAGCCCTCAATGCAAAGGCTCTAGACGCAAATATTGGTGTGAGAGCTAATTCAATCAAGGAAACACTGCATGTTGGTGAAGGGCATATTGAAGAAGGATCAGCAAAGTGGATCCTGTGGGAGAACAACTCCATTTGGCTCACTAACTTCACACACCATCAGGCTTCCAAGCAGCTCTCAAGGAAACTCAGTTTTCACACTCTATGCTTAGTGCCCTTTGAGTGCATTATCTAGGAATGAACCTGGTAGAGCATCCCACACAAACGAATGCTCCACATGCGGGTTTCACATGCCACCAACTCCACATTCACAGGCAACTTCAGCGCCACAGCCGTTTTCAGATAGCCCTCAATGCAAAGGCTCTAGACGCAAATATTGGTGTGAGAGCTAATTCAATCAAGGAAACACTGCATGTTGGTGAAGGGCATATTGAAGAAGGATCAGCAAAGTGGATCCTGCGGGAGAACAACTCCATTTGGCTCACTAACTTCACACACCATCAGGCTTCCAAGCAGCTCTCAAGGAAACTCAGGTTTCACACTCTATGCTTAGTGCCCTATGAGTGCCTAGGACTGAAAAGAAGCTTGGTGAGCATCGCACACAAACGAATGCTCCACATGCGGGTTTCACATGCCACCAACTCCACATTCACAGGCAACTTCAGCGCCATAGCCGTTTTCAGATAGCCCTCAATGCAAAGGCTCTAGACGCAAATATTGGTGTGAGAGCTAATTCAATCAAGGAAACACTGCATGGTGGTGAAGGGCATATTGAAGAAGGATCAGCCGAGTGGTTCTTGTGGGAGAACAACTCCATTTGGCTCACTAACTTCACACACCATCAGGCTTCCAAGCAGCTCTCAAGGAAACTCAGTTTTCACACTCTATGCTTAGTGCCCTTTGAGTGCATTATCTAGGAATGAACCTGGTAGAGCATCCCACACAAACGAATGCTCCACATGCGGGTTTCACATGCCACCAACTCCACATTCACAGGCAACTTCAGCGCCACAGCCATGTTCAGATAGTTCTCAATGCAAAGGCTCTAGACGCAAATATTGGTGTGAGAGCTAATTCAATCAAGGAAACACTGCATGTTGGTGAAGGGCATATTGAAGAAGGATCAGCAGAGTGGATCTTGTGGGAGAACAACTCCATTTGGCTCACTAACTTCACACACCATCAGGCTTCCAAGCAGCTCTCAAGGAAACTCAGTTTTCACACTCTATGCTTAGTGCTCTTTGAGTGCATTATCTAGGAATGAACCTGGTAGAGCATCGCACACAAACGAATGCTCCACATGCGGGTTTCACATGCCACCAACTCCACATTCTCAGGCACCTTCAGCGCCACAGCCATTTTCAGATAGCCCTCAATGCAAAGGCTCTAGACGCAAATATTGGTGTGAGAGCTAATTCAATCAAGGAAACATTGCATGTTGGTGAAGGGCATATTGAAGAAGGATCAGCCGAGTGGTTCTTGTGGGAGAACAACTCCATTTGGCTCACTAACTTCACACACCATCAGGCTTCCAAGCAGCTCTCAAGGAAACTCAGGTTTCACACTCTATGCTTAGTGCCCTATGAGTGCCTAGGACTGAAAAGAAGCTTGGTGAGCATCGCACACAAACGAATGCTCCACATGCGGGTTTCACATGCCACCAACTCCACATTCACAGGCAACTTCAGCGCCACAGCCGTTTTCAGATAGCCCTCAATGCAAAAGCTCTAGACGCAAATATTGGTGTGAGAGCTAATTCAATCAAGGAAACACTGCATGTTGGTGAAGGGCATATTGAAGAAGGTTCACCCGAGTGGATCTTGTGGGAGAACAACTCCATTTGGCTCACTAACTTCACACACCATCAGGCTTCCAAGCAGCTCTCAAGGAAACTCAGTTTTCACACTCTATGCTTAGTGCTCTTTGAGTGCATTATCTAGGAATGAACCTGGTAGAGCATCGCACACAAACGAATGCTCCACATGCGGGTTTCACATGCCACCAACTCCACATTCTCAGGCACCTTCAGCGCCACAGCCATTTTCAGATAGCCCTCAATGCAAAGGCTCTAGACGCAAATATTGGTGTGAGAGCTAATTCAATCAAGGAAACATTGCATGTTGGTGAAGGGCATATTGAAGAAGGATCAGCCGAGTGGTTCTTGTGGGAGAACAACTCCATTTGGCTCACTAACTTCACACACCATCAGGCTTCCAAGCAGCTCTCAAGGAAACTCAGGTTTCACACTCTATGCTTAGTGCCCTATGAGTGCCTAGGACTGAAAAGAAGCTTGGTGAGCATCGCACACAAACGAATGCTCCACATGCGGGTTTCACATGCCACCAACTCCACATTCACAGGCAACTTCAGCGCCATAGCCGTTTTCAGATAGCCCTCAATGCAAAGGCTCTAGACGCAAATATTGGTGTGAGAGCTAATTCAATCAAGGAAACACTGCATGTTGGTGAAGGGCATATTGAAGAAGGATCAGCCGAGTGGTTCTTGTGGGAGAACAACTCCATTTGGCTCACTAACTTCACACACCATCAGGCTTCCAAGCAGCTCTCAAGGAAACTCAGTTTTCACACTCTATGCTTAGTGCCCTTTGAGTGCATTATCTAGGAATGAACCTGGTAGAGCATCCCACACAAACGAATGCTCCACATGCGGGTTTCACATGCCACCAACTCCACATTCACAGGCAACTTCAGCGCCACAGCCATGTTCAGATAGTTCTCAATGCAAAGGCTCTAGACGCAAATATTGGTGTGAGAGCTAATTCAATCAAGGAAACACTGCATGTTGGTGAAGGGCATATTGAAAAGGATCAGCCGAGTGGTTCTTGTGGGAGAACAACTCCATTTGGCTCACTAACTTCACACACCATCAGGCTTCCAAGCAGCTCTCAAGGAAACTCAGTTTTCACACTCTATGCTTAGTGCCCTTTGAGTGCATTATCTAGGAATGAACCTGGTAGAGCATCCCACAAAAACGAATGCTCCACATGCGGGTTTCACATGCCACCAACTCCACATTCACAGGCAACTTCAGCGCCACAGCCGTTTTCAGATAGCAGTCAATGCAAAGGCTGTAGACACAAATATTGGTGTGAGAGCTAATTCAATCAAGGAAACACTGCATGTTGGTGAAGGGCATATTGAAGAAGGATCAGCCGAGTGGTTCTTGTGGGAGAACAACTCCATTTGGCTCACTAACTTCACACACCATCAGGCTTCCAAGCAGCTCTCAAGGAAACTCAGTTTTCACACTCTATGCTTAGTGCCCTATGAGTTCCTAGGACTGAAATGAAGCTTGGTGAGCATCGCACACAAACGAAATCTTCACATGCGGGTTTCACATGCCAACAACTCCACATTCACAGGCAACTTCAGCGCCACAGCCGTTTTCAGATAGCCCTCAATGCAAAGGCTCTAGACGCAAATATTGGTGTGAGAGCTAATTCAATCAAGGAAACACTGCATGTTGGTGAAGGGCATATTGAAGAAGGATCAGCCGAGTGGTTCTTGTGGGAGAACAACTCCATTTGGCTCACTAACTTCACACACCATCAGGCTTCCAAGCAGCTCTCAAGGAAACTCAGTTTTCACACTCTATGCTTAGTGCCCTTTGTATGCCTAGGACTGAAATGAACCTTGGTGAGCATCCCACACAAACGAATGCTCCACATGCGGGTTTCACATGCCACCAACTCCACATTCACAGGCAACTTCAGCGCCACAGCCGTTTTCAGATAGTTCTCAATGCAAAGGCTCTAGACGCAAATATTGGTGTGAGAGCTAATTCAATCAAGGAAACACTGCATGTTGGTGAAGGGCATATTGAAGAAGGATCAGCCGAGTGGTTCTTGTGGGAGAACAACTCCATTTGGCTCACTAACTTCACACACCATCAGGCTTCCAAGCAACTCTCAAGGAAACTCAGTTTTCACACTCTATGCTTAGTGTTCTTTGTGTGCCTAGGACTGAAATGAAGCTTGGTGAGCATCGCACACAAACGAATGCTCCACATGCGGGTTTCACATGCCACCAACTCCACATTCACAGGCAACTTCAGCGCCACAGTCGTTTTCAGATAGCAGTCAATGCAAAGGCTCTAGACGCAAATATTGGTGTGAGAGCTAATTCAATCAAGGAAACACTGCATGTTGGTGAAGGGCATATTGAAGAAGGATCAGCCGAGTGGTTCTTGTGGGACAACAACTCCATTTGGCTCACTAACTTCACACACCATCAGGCTTCCAAGCAGCTCTCAAGGAAACTCAGTTTTCACACTCTATGCTTAGTGCCCTTTGAGTGCATTATCTAGGAATGAACCTGGTAGAGCATCCCACACAAACGAAATCTTCACATGCGGGTTTCACATGCCACCAACTCCACATTCACAGGCAACTTCAGCGCCACAGCCGTTTGCAGATAGCCCTCAATGCAAAGGCTCTAGACGCAAATATTGGTGTGAGAGCTAATTCAATCAAGGAAACACTGCATGTTGGTGAAGGGCATATTGAAGAAGGATCAGCAAAGTGGATCCTGTGGGAGAACAACTCCATTTGGCTCACTAACTTCACACACCATCAGGCTTTCAAGCAGCTCTCAAGGAAACTCAGTTTTCACACTCTATGCTTAGTGCCCTTTGAGTGCCTAGGACTGAAATGAACCTTGGTGAGCATCCCACACAAACGAATGCTCCACATGCGGGTTTCACATGCCACCAACTCCACATTCACAGGCAACTTCAGCGCCACAGCCGTTTTCAGATAGTTCTCAATGCAAAGGCTCTAGACGCAAATATTGGTGTGAGAGCTAATTCAATCAAGGAAACACTGCATGTTGGTGAAGGGCATATTGAAGAAGGATCAGCCGAGTGGTTCTTGTGGGACAACAATTCCATTTGGCTCACTAACTTCACACACCATCAGGCTTCCAAGCAGCTCTCAAGGAAACTCAGTTTTCACACTCTATGCTTAGTGCCCTTTGAGTGCATTATCTAGGAATGAACCTGGTAGAGCATCCCACACAAACGAAATCTTCACATGCGGGTTTCACATGCCACCAACTCCACATTCACAGGCAACTTCAGCGCCACAGCCGTTTTCAGATAGTTCTCAATGCAAAGGCTCTAGACGCAAATATTGGTGTGAGAGCTAATTCAATCAAGAAAACACTGCATGTTGGTGAAGGGCATATTGAAGAAGGATCAGCAGAGTGGATCTTGTGGGAGAACAACTCCATTTGGCTCACTAACTTCACACACCATCAGGCTTCCAAGCAGCTCTCAAGGAAACTCAGTTTTCACACTCTATGCTTAGTGCCCTTTGAGTGCATTATCTAGGAATGAACCTGGTAGAGCATCCCACACAAACGAATGCTCCACATGCGGGTTTCACATGCCACCAACTCCACATTCACAGGCAACTTCAGCGCCACAGCCGTTTTCAGATAGTTCTCAATGCAAAGGCTCTAGACGCAAATATTGGTGTGAGAGCTAATTCAATCAAGGAAACACTGCATGTTGGTGAAGGGCATATTGAAGAAGGATCAGCCGAGTGGTTCTTGTGGGAGAACAACTCCATTTGGCTCACTAACTTCACACACCATCAGGCTTCCAAGCAGCTCTCAAGGAAACTCAGTTTTCACACTCTATGCTTAGTGCCCTTTGAGTGCCTAGGACTGAAATGAAGCTTGGTGAGCATCCCACACAAACGAATGCCCCACATGCGGGTTTCACATGCCACCAACTCCACATTCTCAGGCAACTTCAGCGCCACAGCCGTTTTCAGATAGCCCTCAATGCAAAGGCTCTAGACGCAAATATTGGTGTGAGAGCTAATTCAATCAAGGAAACACTGCATGTTGGTGAAGGGCATATTGAAGAAGGATCAGCCGAGTGGTTCTTGTGGGAGAACAACTCCATTTGGCTCACTAACTTCACACACCATCAGGCTTCCAAGCAGCTCTCAAGGAAACTCAGTTTTCACACTCTATGCTTAGTGCTCTTTGAGTGCCTAGGACTGAAATGAAGCTTGGTGAGCATCCCACACAAACGAATGCCCCACATGCGGGTTTCACATGCCACCAACTGCACATTCTCAGGCAACTTCAGCGCCACAGCCGTTTTCAGATAGCCCTCAATGCAAAGGCTCTAGACGCAAATATTGGTGTGAGAGCTAATTCAATCAAGGAAACACTGCATGTTGGTGAAGGGAATATTGAAGAAGGATCAGCCGAGTGGTTCTTGTGGGACAACAACTCCATTTGGCTCACTAACTTCACACACCATCAGGCTTCCAAGCAGCTCTCAAGGAAACTCAGTTTTCACACTCTATGCTTAGTGCCCTTTGAGTGCATTATCTAGGAATGAACCTGGTAGAGCATCCCACACAAACGAATGCTCCACATGCGGGTTTCACATGCCACCAACTCCACATTCTCAGGCAACTTCAGCGCCACAGCCGTTTTCAGATAGCCCTCAATGCAAAGGCTCTAGACGCAAATATTGGTGTGAGAGCTAATTCAATCAAGGAAACACTGCATGTTGGTGAAGGGCATATTGAAGAAGGATCAGCCGAGTGGTTCTTGTGGGAGAACAACTCCATTTGGCTCACTAACTTCACACACCATCAGGCTTCCAAGCAGCTCTCAAGGAAACTCAGTTTTCACACTCTATGCTTAGTGCCCTTTGAGTGCATTATCTAGGAATGAACCTGATAGAGCATCCCACACAAACGAATGCTCCACATGCGGGTTTCACATGCCACCAACTCCACATTCACAGGCAACTTCAGCGCCACAGCCGTTTGCAGATAGCCCTCAATGCAAAGGCTCTAGACGCAAATATTGGTGTGAGAGCTAATTCAATCAAGGAAACACTGCATGTTGGTGAAGGGCATATTGAAGAAGGTTCACCCGAGTGGATCTTGTGGGAGAACAACTCCATTTGGCTCACTAACTTCACACACCATCAGGCTTCCAAGCAGCTCTCAAGGAAACTCAGTTTTCACACTCTATGCTTAGTGCTCTTTGTGTGCCTAGGACTGAAATGAAGCTTGGTGAGCATCGCACACAAACGAATGCTCCACATGCGGGTTTCACATGCCACCAACTCCACATTCACTTGCAACTTCAGCGCCACAGTCGTTTTCAGATAGCCCTCAATGCAAAGGCTCTAGACGCAAATATTGGTGTGAGAGCTAATTCAATCAAGGAAACACTGCATGTTGGTGAAGGGCATATTGAAGAAGGATCAGCCGAGTGGTTCTTGTGGGAGAACAACTCCATTTGGCTCACTAACTTCACACACCATCAGGCTTCCAAGCATCTCTCAAGGAAACTCAGTTTTCACACTCTATGCTTAGTGCCCTTTGAGTGCATTATCTAGGAATGAACCTGGTAGAGCATCGCACACAAACGAATGCTCCACATGCGGGTTTCACATGCCACCAACTCCACATTCACAGGCAACTTCAGCGCCACAGCCGTTTTCAGATAGTTCTCAATGCAAAGGCTCTAGACGCAAATATTGGTGTGAGAGCTAATTCAATCAAGGAAACACTGCATGTGGGTGAAGGGCATATTGAAGAAGGATCAGCCGAGTGGTTCTTGTGGGAGAACAACTCCATTTGGCTCACTAACTTCACACACCATCAGGCTTCCAAGTAGCTCTCAAGGAAACTCAGTTTTCACACTCTATGCTTAGTGCCCTTTGAGTGCCTAGGACTGAAATGAAGCTTGGTGAGCATCCCACACAAACGAATGCCCCACATGTGGGTTTCACATGCCACCAACTCCACATTCTCAAGCAACTTCAGCGCCACAGCCGTTTTCAGATAGCCCTCAATGCAAAGGCTCTAGACGCAAATATTGGTGTGAGAGCTAATTCAATCAAGGAAACACTGCATGTTGGTGAAGGGCATATTGAAGAAGGATCAGCCGAGTGGTTCTTGTGGGACAACAACTCCATTTGGCTCACTAACTTCACACACCATCAGGCTTCCAAGCAGCTCTCAAGGAAACTCAGTTTTCACACTCTATGCTTAGTGCCCTTTGAGTGCATTATCTAGGAATGAACCTGTTAGAGCATCCCACACAAACGAATGCTCCACATGCGGGTTTCACATGCCACCAACTCCACATTCACAGGCAACTTCAGCGCCACAGCCGTTTTCAGATAGCCCTCAATGCAAAGGCTCTAGACGCAAATATTTGGTGTGAGAGCTAATTCAATCAAGGGAACACTGCATGTTTGTGAAGGGCATATTGAAGAAGGTTCAGCCGAGTGGATCTTGTGGGAGAACAACTCCATTTGGCTCACTAACTTCACACACCATCAGGCTTCCAAGCATCTCTCAAGGAAACTCAGTTTTCACACTCTATGCTTAGTGCCCTTTGAGTGCATTATCTAGGAATGAACCTGGTAGAGCATCCCACACAAACGAATGCTCCACATGCGGGTTTCACATGCCACCAACTCCACATTCTCACGCAAATTCAGCGCCACAGCCGTTTTCAGATAGCCCTCAATGCAAAGGCTCTAGACGCAAATATTGGTGTGAGCGCTAATTCAATCAAGGAAACACTGCATGTTGGTGAAGGGCATATTGAAGAAGGATCAGCAAAGTGGATCCTGTGGGAGAACAACTCCATTTGGCTCACTAACTTCACACACCATCAGGCTTCCAAGCAGCTCTCAAGGAAACTCAGGTTTCACACTCTATGCTTAGTGCCGTATGAGTGCCTAGGACAGAAAAGAAGCTTGGTGAGTATCGCACACAAACGAATGCTCCACATGCGGGTTTCACATGCCACCAACTCCACATTCACAGGCAACTTCAGCGCCATAGCCGTTTTCAGATAGCCCTCAATGCAAAGGCTCTAGACGCAAATATTGGTGTGAGAGCTAATTCAATCAAGGAAACACTGCATGTTGGTGAAGGGCATATTGAAGAAGGATCAGCCGAGTGGTTCTTGTGGGAGAACAACTCCATTTGGCTCACTAACTTCACACACCATCAGGCTTCCAAGCAGCTCTCAAGGAAACTCAGTTTTCACACTCTATGCTTAGTGCCCTTTGAGTGCATTATCTAGGAATGAACGTGGTAGAGCATCCCACACAAACGAATGCTCCACATGCGGGTTTCACATGCCACCAACTCCACATTCACAGGCAACTTCAGCGCCACAGCCATTTTCAGATAGTTCTCAATGCAAAGGCTCTAGACGCAAATATTGGTGTGAGAGCTAATTCAATCAAGGAAACACTGCATGTTGGTGAAGGGCATATTGAAAAGGATCAGCCGAGTGGTTCTTGTGGGAGAACAACTCCATTTGGCTCACTAACTTCACACACCATCAGGCTTCCAAGCAGCTCTCAAGGAAACTCAGTTTTCACACTCTATGCTTAGTGCCCTTTGAGTGCCTAGGACTGAAATGAAGCTTGGTGAGCATCGCACACAAACGAATGCTCCACATGCGGGTTTCACATGCCACCAACTCCACATTCACAGGCAACTTCAGCGCCACAGCCGTTTTCAGATAGCCCTCAATGCAAAGGCTCTAGACGCAAATATTGGTGTGAGAGCTAATTCAATCAAGGAAACACTGCATGTTGGTGAAGGGCATATTGAAGAAGGATCAGCCGAGTGGTTCTTGTGGGAGAACAACTCCATTTGGCTCACTAACTTCACACACCATCAGGCTTCCAAGCAGCTCTCAAGGAAACTCAGTTTTCACACTCTATGCTTAGTGCCCTTTGAGTGCATTATCTAGGAATGAACCTGGTAGAGCATCCCACACAAACGAATGCTCCACATGCGGGTTTCACATGCCACCAACTGCACACTCACAGGCAACTTCAGCGCCACAGCCATTTTCAGATAGCCCTCAATGCAAAGGCTCTAGACGCAAATATTGGTATGAGAACTAATTCAATCAAGGAAACACTGCATGTTGGTGAAGGGCATATTGAAGAAGGATCAGCCGAGTGGTTCTTGTGGGACAACAACTCCATTTGGCTCACTAACTTCACACACCATCAGGCTTCCAAGCAGCTCTCAAGGAAACTCAGTTTTCACACTCTATGCTTAGTGCCCTTTGAGTGCATTATCTAGGAATGAACCTGGTAGAGCATCCCACACAAACAATGCTCCACAATCGGGTTTCACATGCCACCAACTCCACATTCACAGGCAACTTCAGCGCCACAGCCGTTTTCAGATAGCCCTCAATGCAAAGGCTCTAGACGCAAATATTGGTGTGAGAGCTAATTCAATCAAGGAAACACTGCATGTTGGTGAAAGGCATATTGAAGAAGGATCAGTGGAGTGGTTCTTGTGGGAGAACAACTCCATTTGGCTCACTAACTTCACACACCATCAGGCTTCCAAGCAGCTCTCAAGGAAACTCAGTTTTCACACTCTATGCTTAGTGCCCTTTGAGTGCATTATCTAGGAATGAACCTGGTAGAGCATCCCACACAAACGAATGCTCCACATGCGGGTTTCACATGCCAGCAACTTCACATTCACAGGCAACTTCAGCGCCACAGCCGTTTTCAGATAGCAGTCAATGCAAAGGCTCTAGACGCAAATATTGGTGTGAGAGCTAATTCAATCAAGGAAACACTGCATGTTGGTGAAGGGCATATTGAAGAAGGATCACCCGAGTGGATCTTGTGGGAGAACAACTCCATTTGGCTCACTAACTTCACACACCATCAGGCTTCCAAGCAGCTCTCAAGGAAACTCAGTTTTTACACTCTATGCTTAGTGCCCTTTGAGTGCATTATCTAGGAATGATCCTGGTAGAGCATCCCACACAAACGAATGCTCCACATGCGGGTTTCACATGCCACCAACTCCACATTCACAGGCAACTTCAGCGCCACAGCCGTTTTCAGATAGCCCTCAATGCAAAGGCTCTAGACGCAAATATTGGTGTGAGAGCTAATTCAATCAAGGAAACACTGCATGTTGGTGAAGGGCATATTGAAGAAGGATCAGCCGAGTGGTTCTTGTGGGACAACAACTCCATTTGGCTCACTAACTTCACACACCATCAGGCTTCCAAGCAGCTCTCAAGGAAACTCAGTTTTCACACTCTATGCTTAGTGCTCTTTGAGTGCATTATCTAGGAATGAACCTGGTAGAGCATCCCACACAAACGAATGCTCCACATGCGGGTTTCACATGCCACCAACTCCACATTCACAGGCAACTTCAGCGCCATAGCCGTTTTCAGATAGCCCTCAATGCAAAGGCTCTAGACGCAAATATTGGTGTGAGAGCTAATTCAATCAAGGAAACACTGCATGTTGGTGAAGGGCATATTGAAGAAGGATCAGCCGAGTGGTTCTTGTGGGATAACAACTCCATTTGGCTCACTAACTTCACACACCATCAGGCTTCCAAGCAGCTCTCAAGGAAACTCAGTTTTCACACTCTATGCTTAGTGCCCTTTGAGTGCATTATCTAGGAATGAACCTGGTAGAGCATCCCACACAAACAATGCTCCACAATCGGGTTTCACATGCCACCAACTCCACATTCACAGGCAACTTCAGCGCCACAGCCGTTTTCAGATAGCCCTCAATGCAAAGGCTCTAGACGCAAATATTGGTGTGAGAGCTAATTCAATCAAGGAAACACTGCATGTTGGTGAAGGGCATATTGAAGAAGGATCAGTGGAGTGGTTCTTGTGGGAGAACAACTCCATTTGGCTCACTAACTTCACACACCATCAGGCTTCCAAGCAGCTCTCAAGGAAACTCAGTTTTCACACTCTATGCTTAGTGCCCTTTGAGTGCATTATCTAGGAATGAACCTGGTAGAGCATCCCACACAAACGAATGCTCCACATGCGGGTTTCACATGCCAGCAACTTCACATTCACAGGCAACTTCAGCGCCACAGCCGTTTTCAGATAGCAGTCAATGCAAAGGCTCTAGACGCAAATATTGGTGTGAGAGCTAATTCAATCAAGGAAACACTGCATGTTGGTGAAGGGCATATTGAAGAAGGATCACCCGAGTGGATCTTGTGGGAGAACAACTCCATTTGGCTCACTAACTTCACACACCATCAGGCTTCCAAGCAGCTCTCAAGGAAACTCAGTTTTTACACTCTATGCTTAGTGCCCTTTGAGTGCATTATCTAGGAATGAACCTGGTAGAGCATCCCACACAAATGAATGCTCCACATGCGGGCTTCACATGCCACCAACTGCACACTCACAGGCAACTTCAGCGCCACAGCCGTTTTCAGATAGCCCTCAATGCAAAGGCTCTAGACGCAAATATTGGTATGAGAACTAATTCAATCAAGGAAACACTGCATGTTGGAGAAGGGCATATTGAAGAAGGATCAGCCGAGTGGTTCTTGTGGGAGAACAACTCCATTTGGCTCACTAACTTCACACACCATCAGGCTTCCAAGCAGCTCTCAAGGAAACTCAGTTTTTACACTCTATGCTTAGTGCCCTTTGAGTGCATTATCTAGGAATGAACCTGGTAGAGCATCCCACACAAATGAATGCTCCACATGCGGGTTTCACATGCCACCAACTGCACACTCACAGGCAACTTCAGCGCCACAGCCATTTTCAGATAGCCCTCAATGCAAAGGCTCTAGACGCAAATATTGGTGTGAGAGCTAATTCAATCAAGGAAACACTGCATGTTGGTGAAAGGCATATTGAAGAAGGATCAGTGGAGTGGTTCTTGTGGGAGAACAACTCCATTTGGCTCACTAACTTCACACACCATCAGGCTTCCAAGCAGCTCTCAAGGAAACTCAGTTTTCACACTCTATGCTTAGTGCCCTTTGAGTGCATTATCTAGGAATGAACCTGGTAGAGCATCCCACAAAAACGAATGCTCCACATGCGGGTTTCACATGCCACCAACTGCACATTCACAGGCAACTTCAGCGCCACAGCCGTTTTCAGATAGCACTCAATGCAAAGGCTCTAGACGCAAATATTGGTGTGAGAGCTAATTCAATCAAGGAAACACTGCATGTTGGTGAAGGGCATATTGAAGAAGGATCAGCCGAGTGATTCTTGTGGGAGAACAACTCCATTTGGCTCACTAACTTCACACACCATCAGGCTTCCAAGCAGCTCTCAAGGAAACTCAGTTTTTACACTCTATGCTTAGTGCCCTTTGAGTGCATTATCTAGGAATGAACCTGGTAGAGCATCCCACACAAATGAATGCTCCACATGCGGGTTTCACATGCCACCAACTGCACACTCACAGGCAACTTCAGCGCCACAGCCATTTTCAGATAGCCCTCAATGCAAAGGCTCTAGACGCAAATATTGGTATGAGAACTAATTCAATCAAGGAAACACTGCATGTTGGTGAAGGGCATATTGAAGAAGGATCAGCCGAGTGGTTCTTGTGGGACAACAACTCCATTTGGCTCACTAACTTCACACACCATCAGGCTTCCAAGCAGCTCTCAAGGAAACTCAGTTTTCACACTCTATGCTTAGTGCCCTTTGAGTGCATTATCTAGGAATGAACCTGGTAGAGCATCCCACAAAAACGAATGCTCCACATGCGGGTTTCACATGCCACCAACTGCACATTCACAGGCAACTTCAGCGCCACAGCCGTTTTCAGATAGCACTCAATGCAAAGGCTCTAGACGCAAATATTGGTGTGAGAGCTAATTCAATCAAGGAAACACTGCATGTTGGTGAAGGGCATATTGAAGAAGGATCAGCCGAGTGGATCTTGTGGGAGAACAACTCCATTTGGCTCACTAACTTCACACACCATCAGGCTTCCAAGCAGCTCTCAAGGAAACTCAGTTTTTACACTCTATGCTTAGTGCCCTTTGAGTGCATTATCTAGGAATGAACCTGGTAGAGCATCCCACACAAATGAATGCTCCACATGCGGGTTTCACATGCCACCAACTGCACACTCACAGGCAACTTCAGCGCCACAGCCATTTTCAGATAGCCCTCAATGCAAAGGCTCTAGACGCAAATATTGGTATGAGAACTAATTCAATCAAGGAAACACTGCATGTTGGTGAAGGGCATATTGAAGAAGGATCAGCCGAGTGGTTCTTGTGGGACAACAACTCCATTTGGCTCACTAACTTCACACACCATCAGGCTTCCAAGCAGCTCTCAAGGAAACTCAGTTTTCACACTCTATGCTTAGTGCCCTTTGAGTGCATTATCTAGGAATGAACCTGGTAGAGCATCCCACACAAACAATGCTCCACAATCGGGTTTCACATGCCACCAACTCCACATTCACAGGCAACTTCAGCGCCACAGCCGTTTTCAGATAGCCCTCAATGCAAAGGCTCTAGACGCAAATATTGGTGTGAGAGCTAATTCAATCAAGGAAACACTGCATGTTGGTGAAAGGCATATTGAAGAAGGATCAGTGGAGTGGTTCTTGTGGGAGAACAACTCCATTTGGCTCACTAACTTCACACACCATCAGGCTTCCAAGCAGCTCTCAAGGAAACTCAGTTTTCACACTCTATGCTTAGTGCCCTTTGAGTGCATTATCTAGGAATGAACCTGGTAGAGCATCCCACACAAACGAATGCTCCACATGCGGGTTTCACATGCCAGCAACTTCACATTCACAGGCAACTTCAGCGCCACAGCCGTTTTCAGATAGCAGTCAATGCAAAGGCTCTAGACGCAAATATTGGTGTGAGAGCTAATTCAATCAAGGAAACACTGCATGTTGGTGAAGGGCATATTGAAGAAGGATCACCCGAGTGGATCTTGTGGGAGAACAACTCCATTTGGCTCACTAACTTCACACACCATCAGGCTTCCAAGCAGCTCTCAAGGAAACTCAGTTTTTACACTCTATGCTTAGTGCCCTTTGAGTGCATTATCTAGGAATGATCCTGGTAGAGCATCCCACACAAACGAATGCTCCACATGCGGGTTTCACATGCCACCAACTCCACATTCACAGGCAACTTCAGCGCCACAGCCGTTTTCAGATAGCCCTCAATGCAAAGGCTCTAGACGCAAATATTGGTGTGAGAGCTAATTCAATCAAGGAAACACTGCATGTTGGTGAAGGGCATATTGAAGAAGGATCAGCCGAGTGGTTCTTGTGGGACAACAACTCCATTTGGCTCACTAACTTCACACACCATCAGGCTTCCAAGCAGCTCTCAAGGAAACTCAGTTTTCACACTCTATGCTTAGTGCTCTTTGAGTGCATTATCTAGGAATGAACCTGGTAGAGCATCCCACACAAACGAATGCTCCACATGCGGGTTTCACATGCCACCAACTCCACATTCACAGGCAACTTCAGCGCCATAGCCGTTTTCAGATAGCCCTCAATGCAAAGGCTCTAGACGCAAATATTGGTGTGAGAGCTAATTCAATCAAGGAAACACTGCATGTTGGTGAAGGGCATATTGAAGAAGGATCAGCCGAGTGGTTCTTGTGGGATAACAACTCCATTTGGCTCACTAACTTCACACACCATCAGGCTTCCAAGCAGCTCTCAAGGAAACTCAGTTTTCACACTCTATGCTTAGTGCCCTTTGAGTGCATTATCTAGGAATGAACCTGGTAGAGCATCCCACACAAACAATGCTCCACAATCGGGTTTCACATGCCACCAACTCCACATTCACAGGCAACTTCAGCGCCACAGCCGTTTTCAGATAGCCCTCAATGCAAAGGCTCTAGACGCAAATATTGGTGTGAGAGCTAATTCAATCAAGGAAACACTGCATGTTGGTGAAGGGCATATTGAAGAAGGATCAGTGGAGTGGTTCTTGTGGGAGAACAACTCCATTTGGCTCACTAACTTCACACACCATCAGGCTTCCAAGCAGCTCTCAAGGAAACTCAGTTTTCACACTCTATGCTTAGTGCCCTTTGAGTGCATTATCTAGGAATGAACCTGGTAGAGCATCCCACACAAACGAATGCTCCACATGCGGGTTTCACATGCCAGCAACTTCACATTCACAGGCAACTTCAGCGCCACAGCCGTTTTCAGATAGCAGTCAATGCAAAGGCTCTAGACGCAAATATTGGTGTGAGAGCTAATTCAATCAAGGAAACACTGCATGTTGGTGAAGGGCATATTGAAGAAGGATCACCCGAGTGGATCTTGTGGGAGAACAACTCCATTTGGCTCACTAACTTCACACACCATCAGGCTTCCAAGCAGCTCTCAAGGAAACTCAGTTTTTACACTCTATGCTTAGTGCCCTTTGAGTGCATTATCTAGGAATGAACCTGGTAGAGCATCCCACACAAATGAATGCTCCACATGCGGGCTTCACATGCCACCAACTGCACACTCACAGGCAACTTCAGCGCCACAGCCGTTTTCAGATAGCCCTCAATGCAAAGGCTCTAGACGCAAATATTGGTATGAGAACTAATTCAATCAAGGAAACACTGCATGTTGGAGAAGGGCATATTGAAGAAGGATCAGCCGAGTGGTTCTTGTGGGAGAACAACTCCATTTGGCTCACTAACTTCACACACCATCAGGCTTCCAAGCAGCTCTCAAGGAAACTCAGTTTTTACACTCTATGCTTAGTGCCCTTTGAGTGCATTATCTAGGAATGAACCTGGTAGAGCATCCCACACAAATGAATGCTCCACATGCGGGTTTCACATGCCACCAACTGCACACTCACAGGCAACTTCAGCGCCACAGCCATTTTCAGATAGCCCTCAATGCAAAGGCTCTAGACGCAAATATTGGTGTGAGAGCTAATTCAATCAAGGAAACACTGCATGTTGGTGAAAGGCATATTGAAGAAGGATCAGTGGAGTGGTTCTTGTGGGAGAACAACTCCATTTGGCTCACTAACTTCACACACCATCAGGCTTCCAAGCAGCTCTCAAGGAAACTCAGTTTTCACACTCTATGCTTAGTGCCCTTTGAGTGCATTATCTAGGAATGAACCTGGTAGAGCATCCCACAAAAACGAATGCTCCACATGCGGGTTTCACATGCCACCAACTGCACATTCACAGGCAACTTCAGCGCCACAGCCGTTTTCAGATAGCACTCAATGCAAAGGCTCTAGACGCAAATATTGGTGTGAGAGCTAATTCAATCAAGGAAACACTGCATGTTGGTGAAGGGCATATTGAAGAAGGATCAGCCGAGTGATTCTTGTGGGAGAACAACTCCATTTGGCTCACTAACTTCACACACCATCAGGCTTCCAAGCAGCTCTCAAGGAAACTCAGTTTTTACACTCTATGCTTAGTGCCCTTTGAGTGCATTATCTAGGAATGAACCTGGTAGAGCATCCCACACAAATGAATGCTCCACATGCGGGTTTCACATGCCACCAACTGCACACTCACAGGCAACTTCAGCGCCACAGCCATTTTCAGATAGCCCTCAATGCAAAGGCTCTAGACGCAAATATTGGTATGAGAACTAATTCAATCAAGGAAACACTGCATGTTGGTGAAGGGCATATTGAAGAAGGATCAGCCGAGTGGTTCTTGTGGGACAACAACTCCATTTGGCTCACTAACTTCACACACCATCAGGCTTCCAAGCAGCTCTCAAGGAAACTCAGTTTTCACACTCTATGCTTAGTGCCCTTTGAGTGCATTATCTAGGAATGAACCTGGTAGAGCATCCCACACAAACAATGCTCCACAATCGGGTTTCACATGCCACCAACTCCACATTCACAGGCAACTTCAGCGCCACAGCCGTTTTCAGATAGCCCTCAATGCAAAGGCTCTAGACGCAAATATTGGTGTGAGAGCTAATTCAATCAAGGAAACACTGCATGTTGGTGAAAGGCATATTGAAGAAGGATCAGTGGAGTGGTTCTTGTGGGAGAACAACTCCATTTGGCTCACTAACTTCACACACCATCAGGCTTCCAAGCAGCTCTCAAGGAAACTCAGTTTTCACACTCTATGCTTAGTGCCCTTTGAGTGCATTATCTAGGAATGAACCTGGTAGAGCATCCCACACAAACGAATGCTCCACATGCGGGTTTCACATGCCAGCAACTTCACATTCACAGGCAACTTCAGCGCCACAGCCGTTTTCAGATAGCAGTCAATGCAAAGGCTCTAGACGCAAATATTGGTGTGAGAGCTAATTCAATCAAGGAAACACTGCATGTTGGTGAAGGGCATATTGAAGAAGGATCACCCGAGTGGATCTTGTGGGAGAACAACTCCATTTGGCTCACTAACTTCACACACCATCAGGCTTCCAAGCAGCTCTCAAGGAAACTCAGTTTTTACACTCTATGCTTAGTGCCCTTTGAGTGCATTATCTAGGAATGATCCTGGTAGAGCATCCCACACAAACGAATGCTCCACATGCGGGTTTCACATGCCACCAACTCCACATTCACAGGCAACTTCAGCGCCACAGCCGTTTTCAGATAGCCCTCAATGCAAAGGCTCTAGACGCAAATATTGGTGTGAGAGCTAATTCAATCAAGGAAACACTGCATGTTGGTGAAGGGCATATTGAAGAAGGATCAGCCGAGTGGTTCTTGTGGGACAACAACTCCATTTGGCTCACTAACTTCACACACCATCAGGCTTCCAAGCAGCTCTCAAGGAAACTCAGTTTTCACACTCTATGCTTAGTGCTCTTTGAGTGCATTATCTAGGAATGAACCTGGTAGAGCATCCCACACAAACGAATGCTCCACATGCGGGTTTCACATGCCACCAACTCCACATTCACAGGCAACTTCAGCGCCATAGCCGTTTTCAGATAGCCCTCAATGCAAAGGCTCTAGACGCAAATATTGGTGTGAGAGCTAATTCAATCAAGGAAACACTGCATGTTGGTGAAGGGCATATTGAAGAAGGATCAGCCGAGTGGTTCTTGTGGGATAACAACTCCATTTGGCTCACTAACTTCACACACCATCAGGCTTCCAAGCAGCTCTCAAGGAAACTCAGTTTTCACACTCTATGCTTAGTGCCCTTTGAGTGCATTATCTAGGAATGAACCTGGTAGAGCATCCCACACAAACAATGCTCCACAATCGGGTTTCACATGCCACCAACTCCACATTCACAGGCAACTTCAGCGCCACAGCCGTTTTCAGATAGCCCTCAATGCAAAGGCTCTAGACGCAAATATTGGTGTGAGAGCTAATTCAATCAAGGAAACACTGCATGTTGGTGAAGGGCATATTGAAGAAGGATCAGTGGAGTGGTTCTTGTGGGAGAACAACTCCATTTGGCTCACTAACTTCACACACCATCAGGCTTCCAAGCAGCTCTCAAGGAAACTCAGTTTTCACACTCTATGCTTAGTGCCCTTTGAGTGCATTATCTAGGAATGAACCTGGTAGAGCATCCCACACAAACGAATGCTCCACATGCGGGTTTCACATGCCAGCAACTTCACATTCACAGGCAACTTCAGCGCCACAGCCGTTTTCAGATAGCAGTCAATGCAAAGGCTCTAGACGCAAATATTGGTGTGAGAGCTAATTCAATCAAGGAAACACTGCATGTTGGTGAAGGGCATATTGAAGAAGGATCACCCGAGTGGATCTTGTGGGAGAACAACTCCATTTGGCTCACTAACTTCACACACCATCAGGCTTCCAAGCAGCTCTCAAGGAAACTCAGTTTTTACACTCTATGCTTAGTGCCCTTTGAGTGCATTATCTAGGAATGAACCTGGTAGAGCATCCCACACAAATGAATGCTCCACATGCGGGCTTCACATGCCACCAACTGCACACTCACAGGCAACTTCAGCGCCACAGCCGTTTTCAGATAGCCCTCAATGCAAAGGCTCTAGACGCAAATATTGGTATGAGAACTAATTCAATCAAGGAAACACTGCATGTTGGAGAAGGGCATATTGAAGAAGGATCAGCCGAGTGGTTCTTGTGGGAGAACAACTCCATTTGGCTCACTAACTTCACACACCATCAGGCTTCCAAGCAGCTCTCAAGGAAACTCAGGTTTCACACTCTATGCTTAGTGCCCTATGAGTGCCTAGGACTGAAAAGAAGCTTGGTGAGTATCGCACACAAACGAATGCTCCGCATGCGGCTTTCACATGCCACCAACTCCACATTCACAGGCAACTTCAGCGCCATAGCCGTTTTCAGATAGCCCTCAATGCAAAGGCTCTAGACGCAAATATTGGTGTGAGAGCTAATTCAATCAAGGAAACACTGCATGTTGGTGAAGGGCATATTGAAGAAGGATCAGCCGAGTGGTTCTTGTGGGATAACAACTCCATTTGGCTCACTAACTTCACACACCATCAGGCTTCCAAGCAGCTCTCAAGGAAACTCAGTTTTCACACTCTATGCTTAGTGCCCTTTGAGTGCATTATCTAGGAATGAACCTGGTAGAGCATCCCACACAAACGAATGCTCCACATGCGGGTTTCACATGCCACCAACTCCACATTCACAGGCAACTTCAGCGCCACAGCCATTTTCAGATAGTTCTCAATGCAAAGGCTCTAGACGCAAATATTGGTGTGAGAGCTAATTCAATCAAGGAAACACTGCATGTTGGTGAAGGGCATATTGAAAAGGATCAGCCGAGTGGTTCTTGTGGGAGAACAACTCCATTTGGCTCACTAACTTCACACACCATCAGGCTTCCAAGCAGCTCTCAAGGAAACTCAGTTTTCACATTCTATGCTTAGTGCCCTTTGAGTGCCTAGGACTGAAATGAAGCTTGGTGAGCATCGCACACAAACGAATGCTCCACATGCGGGTTTCACATGCCACCAACTCCACATTCACAGGCAACTTCAGCGCCACAGCCGTTTTCAGATAGCAGTCAATGCAAAGGCTCTAGACGCAAATATTGGTGTGAGAGCTAATTCAATCAAGGAAACACTGCATGTTGGTGAAGGGCATATTGAAGAAGGATCAGCCGAGTGGTTCTTGTGGGAGAACAACTCCATTTGGCTCACTAACTTTACACACCATCAGGCTTCCAAGCAGCTCTCAAGTAAACTCAGTTTTCACACTCTATGCTTAGTGCCCTTTGAGTGCATTATCTAGGAATGAACCTGGTAGAGCATCCCACACAAACGAATGCTCCACATGCGGGTTTCACATGCCACCAACTCCACATTCACAGGCACCTTCAGCGCCACAGCCCTTTTCAGATAGCCCTCAATGCAAAGGCTCTAGACGCAAATATTGGTGTGAGAGCTAATTCAATCAAGGAAACACTGCATGTTGGTGAAGGGCATATTGAAGAAGGATCAGCCGAGTGGTTCTTGTGGGAGAACAACTCCATTTGGCTCACTAACTTCACACACCATCAGGCTTCCAAGCAGCTCTCAAGGAAACTCAGTTTTCACACTCTATGCTTAGTGCCCTTTGAGTGCATTATCTAGGAATGAACCTGGTAGAGCATCCCACACAAACGAATGCTCCACATGCGGGTTTCACATGCCACCAACTCCACATTCACAGGCAACTTCAGCGCCACAGCCGTTTTCAGATAGCCCTCAATGCAAAGGCTCTAGACGCAAATATTGGTGTGAGAGCTAATTCAATCAAGGAAACACTGCATGTTGGTGAAGGGCATATTGAAGAAGGATCAGCCGAGTGGTTCTTGTGGGAGAACAACTCCATTTGGCTCACTAACTTCACACACCATCAGGCTTCCAAGCAGCTCTCAAGGAAACTCAGTTTTCACACTCTATGCTTAGTGCCCTTTGAGTGCATTATCTAGGAATGAACCTGGTAGAGCATCCCACACAAACGAATGCTCCACATGCGGGTTTCACATGCCACCAACTCCACATTCACAGTAAACTTCAGCGCCACAGCCATTTTCAGATAGCCCTCAATGCAAAGGCTCTAGACGCAAATATTGGTGTGAGAGCTAATTCAATCAAGGAAACACTGCATGTTGGTGAAGGGCATATTGAAGAAGGATCAGCCGAGTGGTTCTTGTGGGAGAACAACTCCATTTGGCTCACTAACTTCACACACCATCAGGCTTCCAAGCAGCTCTCAAGGAAACTCAGTTTTCACACTCTATGCTTAGTGCCCTTTGAGTGCATTATCTAGGAATGAACCTGGTAGAGCATCCCACACAAACGAATACTCCACATGCGGGTTTCACATGCCACCAACTGCACATTCACAGGCAACTTCAGCGCCACAGCCGTTTTCAGATAGCCCTCAATGCAAAGGCTCTAGACGCAAATATTGGTGTGAGAGCTAATTCAATCAAGGAAACACTGCATGTTGGTGAAGGGCATATTGAAGAAGGATCAGCCGAGTGGTTCTTGTGGGAGAACAACTCCATTTGGCTCACTAACTTCACACACCATCAGGCTTCCAAGCAGCTCTCAAGGAAACTCAGTTTTCACACTCTATGCTTAGTGCCCTTTGAGTGCATTATCTAGGAATGAACCTGGTAGAGCATCCCACACAAACGAATGCTCCACATGCGGGTTTCACATGCCAACAACTCCACATTCACAGGCAACTTCAGCGCGACAGCCCTTTTCAGATAGCCCTCAATGCAAAGGCTCTAGACGCAAATATTGGTGTGAGAGCTAATTCAATCAAGGAAACACTGCATGTTGGTGAAGGGCATATTGAAGAAGGATCAGGGGGGTGGTTCTTGTGGGAGAACAACTCCATTTGGCTCACTAACTTCACACACCATCAGGCTTCCAAGCATCTCTCAAGGAAACTCAGTTTTCACACCCTATGCTTAGTGCCCTTTGTGTGCCTAGGACTGAAATGAAACTTGACGAGATTCCACACAAACGAATGCTCCACATGCGGCTTTCACATGCCACCAACTCCACATTCACAGGCAACTTCAGCGCCACAGCCGTTTTCAGATAGCCCTCAATGCAAAGGCTCTAGACGCAAATATTGGTGTGAGAGCTAATTCAATCAAGGAAACACTGCATGTTGGTGAAGGGCATATTGAAGAAGGATCAGCAAAGTGAATCCTGTGGGAGAACAACTCCATTTGGCTCACTAACTTCACACACCATCAGGCTTCCAAGCAGCTCTCAAGGAAACTCAGTTTTCACACTCTATGCTTAGTGCCCTTTGAGTGCATTATCTAGGAATGAACCTGGTAGAGCATCGCACACAAACGAATGCTCCACATGCGGGTTTCACATGCCACCAACTCCACATTCACATTCAACTTCAGCGCCACAGCCCTTTTCAGATAGCCCTCAATGCAAAGGCTCTAGACGCAAATATTGGTGTGAGAGCTAATTCAATCAAGGAAACACTGCATGCTGGAGAAGGGCATATTGAAGAAGGATCAGCCGAGTGGTTCTTGTGGGAGAACAACTCCATTTGGCTCACTAACTTCACACACCATCAGGCTTCCAAGCAGCTCTCAAGGAAACTCAGGTTTCACACTCTATGCTTAGTGCCGTATGAGTGCCTAGGACAGAAAAGAAGCTTGGTGAGTATCGCACACAAACGAATGCTCCACATGCGGGTTTCACATGCCACCAACTCCACATTCACAGGCAACTTCAGCGCCATAGCCGTTTGCAGATAGCCCTCAATGCAAAGGCTCTAGACGCAAATATTGGTGTGAGAGCTAATTCAATCAAGGAAACACTGCATGTTGGTGAAGGGCATATTGAAGAAGGATCAGCCGAGTGGTTCTTGTGGGACAACAACTCCATTTGGCTCACTAACTTCACACACCATCAGGCTTCCAAGCAGCTCTCAAGGAAACTCAGTTTTCACACTCTATGCTTAGTGCCCTTTGAGTGCATTATCTAGGAATGAACCTGGTAGAGCATCAAACACAAACGAATGCTCCACATGCGGGTTTCACATGCCACCAACTCCACATTCACAGGCAACTTCAGCGCCACAGCCATTTTCAGATAGTTCTCAATGCAAAGGCTCTAGACGCAAATATTGGTGTGAGAGCTAATTCAATCAAGGAAACACTGCATGTTGGTGAAGGGCATATTGAAGAAGGATCAGCCGAGTGGTTCTTGTGGGAGAACAACTCCATTTGGCTCACTAACTTCACACACCATCAGGCTTCCAAGCAGCTCTCAAGGAAACTCAGTTTTCACACTCTATGCTTAGTGCCCCTTTGAGTGCCTAGGACTGAAATGAAGCTTGGTGAGCATCGCACACAAACGAATGCTCCACATGCGGGTTTCACATGCCACCAACTCCACATTCACAGGCAACTTCAGCGCCACAGCCCTTTTCAGATAGCCCTCAATGCAAAGGCTCTAGACGCAAATATTGGTGTGAGAGCTAATTCAATCAAGGAAACACTGCATGTTGGTGAAGGGCATATTGAAGAAGGATCAGCCGAGTGGTTCTTGTGGGAGAACAACTCCATTTGGCTCACTAACTTCACACACCATCAGGCTTCCAAGCAGCTCTCAAGGAAACTCAATTTTCACACTCTATGCTTAGTGCCCTTTGAGTGCATTATCTACGAATGAACCTGGTAGAGCATCCCACACAAACGAATGCTCCACATGCGGGTTTCACATGCCACCAACTCCACATTCACAGGCAACTTCAGCGCCACAGCCATTTTCAGATAGCCCTCAATGCAAAGGCTCTAGACGCAAATATTGGTGTGAGAGCTAATTCAATCAAGGAAACACTGCATGTTGGTGAAGGGCATATTGAAAAGGATCAGCCGAGTGGTTCTTGTGGGAGAACAACTCCATTGGGCTCACTAACTTCACACACCATCAGGCTTTCAAGCAGCTCTCAAGGAAACTCAGTTTTCACACTCTATGCTTAGTGACCTTTGAGTGCATTATCTAGGAATGAACCTGGTAGAGCATCCCACACAAACGAATGCTCCACATGCGGGTTTCACATGCCACCAACTCCACATTCACAGGCAACTTCAGCGCGACAGCCATTTTCAGATAGCCCTCAATGCAAAGGCTCTAGACGCAAATATTTGTGTGAGAGCTAATTCAATCAAGGGAACACTGCATGTTGGTGAAGGGCATATTGAAGAAGGATCAGCCGAGTGGTTCTTGTGGGAGAACAACTCCATTTGGCTCACTAACTTCACACACCATCAGGCTTCCAAGCAGCTCTCAAGGAAACTCAGTTTTCACACTCTATGCTTAGTGCCCTTTGAGTGCATTATCTAGGAATGAACCTGGTAGAGCATCCCACACAAACGAATGCTCCACATGCGGGTTTCACATGCCACCAACTCCACATTCACAGTAAACTTCAGCGCCACAGCCATTTTCAGATAGCCCTCAATGCAAAGGCTCTAGACGCAAATATTGGTGTGAGAGCTAATTCAATCAAGGAAACACTGCATGTTGGTGAAGGGCATATTGAAGAAGGATCAGCCGAGTGGTTCTTGTGGGAGAACAACTCCATTTGGCTCACTAACTTCACACACCATCAGGCTTCCAAGCAGCTCTCAAGGAAACTCAGTTTTCACACTCTATGCTTAGTGCCCTTTGAGTGCATTATCTAGGAATGAACCTGGTAGAGCATCCCACACAAACGAATACTCCACATGCGGGTTTCACATGCCACCAACTGCACATTCACAGGCAACTTCAGCGCCACAGCCGTTTTCAGATAGCCCTCAATGCAAAGGCTCTAGACGCAAATATTGGTGTGAGAGCTAATTCAATCAAGGAAACACTGCATGTTGGTGAAGGGCATATTGAAGAAGGATCAGCCGAGTGGTTCTTGTGGGAGAACAACTCCATTTGGCTCACTAACTTCACACACCATCAGGCTTCCAAGCAGCTCTCAAGGAAACTCAGTTTTCACACTCTATGCTTAGTGCCCTTTGAGTGCATTATCTAGGAATGAACCTGGTAGAGCATCCCACACAAACGAATGCTCCACATGCGGGTTTCACATGCCACCAACTCCACATTCACAGGCAACTTTGGCGCCACAGCCCTTTTCAGATAGCCCTCAATGCAAAGGCTCTAGACGCAAATATTGGTGTGAGAGCTAATTCAATCAAGGAAACACTGCATGTTGGTGAAGGGCATATTGAAGAAGGATCAGGGGGGGTGGTTCTTGTGGGAGAACAACTCCATTTGGCTCACTAACTTCACACACCATCAGGCTTGCAAGCATCTCTCAAGGAAACTCAGTTTTCACACCCTATGCTTAGTGCCCTTTGTGTGCCTAGGACTGAAATGAAACTTGACGAGATTCCACACAAACGAATGCTCCACATGCGGCTTTCACATGCCACCAACTCCACATTCACAGGCAACTTCAGCGCCACAGCCGTTTTCAGATAGCCCTCAATGCAAAGGCTCTAGACGCAAATATTGGTGTGAGAGCTAATTCAATCAAGGAAACACTGCATGTTGGTGAAGGGCATATTGAAGAAGGATCAGCAAAGTGAATCCTGTGGGAGAACAACTCCATTTGGCTCACTAACTTCACACACCATCAGGCTTCCAAGCAGCTCTCAAGGAAACTCAGGTTTCACACTCTATGCTTAGTGCCCTTTGAGTGCCTAGGACTGAAATGAAGCTTGGTGAGCATCGCACACAAACGAATGCTCCACATGCGGGTTTCACATGCCACCAACTCCACATTCACAGGCAACTTCAGCGCCACAGCCCTTTTCAGATAGCCCTCAATGCAAAGGCTCTAGACGCAAATATTGGTGTGAGAGCTAATTCAATCAAGGAAACACTGCATGTTGGTGAAGGGCATATTGAAGAAGGATCAGCCGAGTGGTTCTTGTGTGAGAACAACTCCATTTGGCTCACTAACTTCACACACCATCAGGCTTCCAAGCAGCTCTCAAGGAAACTCAGTTTTCACACTCTATGCTTAGTGCCCTTTGAGTGCATTATCTAGGAATGAACCTGGTAGAGCATCCCACACAAACGAATGCTCCACATGCGGGTTTCACATGCCACCAACTCCACATTCACAGGCAACTTCAGCGCCACAGCCATTTTCAGATAGCCCTCAATGCAAAGGCTCTAGACGCAAATATTTGTGTGAGAGCTAATTCAATCAAGGGAACACTGCATGTTGGTGAAGGGCATATTGAAGAAGGATCAGCCGAGTGGTTCTTGTGGGAGAACAACTCCATTTGGCTCACTAACTTCACACACCATCAGGCTTCCAAGCAGCTCTCAAGGAAACTCAGGTTTCACACTCTATGCTTAGTGCCCTATGAGTGCCTAGGACTGAAAAGAAGCTTGGTGAGTATCGCACACAAACGAATGCTCCACATGCGGGTTTCACATGCCACCAACTCCACATTCACAGGCAACTTCAGCGCCATAGCCGTTTTCAGATAGCCCTCAATGCAAAGGCTCTAGACGTATTGGTGTGAGAGCTAATTCAATCAAGGAAACACTGCATGTTGGTGAAGGGCATATTGAAGAAGGATCAGCCGAGTGGTTCTTGTGGGAGAACAACTCCATTTGGCTCACTAACTTCACACACCATCAGGCTTCCAAGCAGCTCTCAAGGAAACTCAGTTTTCACACTCTATGCTTAGTGCCCTTTGAGTGCATTATCTAGGAATGAACCTGGTAGAGCATCCCACACAAACAATGCTCCACAATCGGGTTTCACATGCCACCAACTCCACATTCACAGGCAACTTCAGCGCCACAGCCGTTTTCAGATAGCCCTCAATGCAAAGGCTCTAGACGCAAATATTGGTGTGAGAGCTAATTCAATCAAGGAAACACTGCATGTTGGTGAAAGGCATATTGAAGAAGGATCAGTGGAGTGGTTCTTGTGGGAGAACAACTCCATTTGGCTCACTAACTTCACACACCATCAGGCTTCCAAGCAGCTCTCAAGGAAACTCAGTTTTCACACTCTATGCTTAGTGCCCTTTGAGTGCCTAGGACTGAAATGAAGCTTGGTGAGCATCGCACACAAACGAATGCTCCACATGCGGGTTTCACATGCCACCAACTGCACATTCACAGGCAACTTCAGCGCCACAGCCGTTTTCAGATAGCCCTCAATGCAAAGGCTCTAGACGCAAATATTGGTGTGAGAGCTAATTCAATCAAGGAAACACTGCATGTTGGTGAAGGGCATATTGAAGAAGGATCAGCCGAGTGGTTCTTGTGGGAGAACAACTCCATTTGGCTCACTAACTTCACACACCATCAGGCTTCCAAGCAGCTCTCAAGGAAACTCAGTTTTCACACTCTATGCTTAGTGCCCTTTGAGTGCATTATCTAGGAATGAACCTGGTAGAGCATCCCACACAAACGAATGCTCCACATGCGGGTTTCACATGCCACCAACTCCACATTCACAGGCAACTTCAGCGCCACAGCCATTTTCAGATAGTTCTCAATGTAAAGGCTCTAGACGCAAATATTGGTGTGAGAGCTAATTCAATCAAGGAAACACTGCATGTTGGTGAAGGGCATATTGAAAAGGATCAGCCGAGTGGTTCTTGTGGGAGAACAACTCCATTTGGCTCACTAACTTCACACACCATCAGGCTTCCAAGCAGCTCTCAAGGAAACTCAGTTTTCACACTCTATGCTTAGTGCCCTTTAAGTGCCTAGGACTGAAATGAAGCTTGGTGAGCATCGCACACAAACGAATGCTCCACATGCGGGTTTCACATGCCACCAACTCCACATTCACAGGCAACTTCAGCGCCACAGCCGTTTTCAGATAGCCCTCAATGCAAAGGCTCTAGACGCAAATATTGGTGTGAGAGCTAATTCAATCAAGGAAACACTGCATGTTGGTGAAGGGCATATTGAAGAAGGATCAGCCGAGTGGTTCTTGTGGGAGAACAACTCCATTTGGCTCACTAACTTCACACACCATCAGGCTTCCAAGCAGCTCTCAAGGAAACTCAGTTTTCACACTCTATGCTTAGTGCCCTTTGAGTGCATTATCTAGGAATGAACCTGGTAGAGCATCCCACACAAACGAATGCTCCACATGCGGGTTTCACATGCCACCAACTCCACATTCACAGGCAACTTCAGCGCCACAGCCGTTTTCAGATAGCCCTCAATGCAAAGGCTCTAGACGCAAATATTGGTGTGAGAGCTAATTCAATCAAGGAAACACTGCATGTTGGTGAAGGGCATATTGAAGAAGGATCAGTCGAGTGGTTCTTGTGGGAGAACAACTCCATTTGGCTCACTAACTTCACACACCATCAGGCTTCCAAGCAGCTCTCAAGGAAACTCAGTTTTCACACTCTATGCTTAGTGCCCTTTGAGTGCATTATCTAGGAATGAACCTGGTAGAGCATCCCACACAAACGAATGCTCCACATGCGGGTTTCACATGCCACCAACTGCACATTCACAGGCAACTTCAGCGCCACAGCCGTTTTCAGATAGCCCTCAATGCAAAGGCTCTAGACGCAAATATTGGTGTGAGAGCTAATTCAATCAAGGAAACACTGCATGTTGGTGAAGGGCATATTGAAGAAGGATCAGCCGAGTGATTCTTGTGGGAGAACAACTCCATTTGGCTCACTAACTTCACACACCATCAGGCTTCCAAGCAGCTCTCAAGGAATCTCAGTTTTTACACTCTATGCTTAGTGCCCTTTGAGTGCATTATCTAGGAATGAACCTGGTAGAGCATCCCACACAAATGAATGCTCCACATGCGGGTTTCACATGCCACCAACTGCACACTCACAGGCAACTTCAGCGCCACAGCCATTTTCAGATAGCCCTCAATGCAAAGGCTCTAGACGCAAATATTGGTATGAGAACTAATTCAATCAAGGAAACACTGCATGTTGGTGAAGGGCATATTGAAGAAGGATCAGCCGAGTGGTTCTTGTGGGACAACAACTCCATTTGGCTCACTAACTTCACACACCATCAGGCTTCCAAGCAGCTCTCAAGGAAACTCAGTTTTCACACTCTATGCTTAGTGCCCTTTGAGTGCATTATCTAGGAATGAACCTGGTAGAGCATCCCACACAAACAATGCTCCACAATCGGGTTTCACATGCCACCAACTCCACATTCACAGGCAACTTCAGCGCCACAGCCGTTTTCAGATAGCCCTCAATGCAAAGGCTCTAGACGCAAATATTGGTGTGAGAGCTAATTCAATCAAGGAAACACTGCATGTTGGTGAAAGGCATATTGAAGAAGGATCAGTGGAGTGGTTCTTGTGGGAGAACAACTCCATTTGGCTCACTAACTTCACACACCATCAGGCTTCCAAGCAGCTCTCAAGGAAACTCAGTTTTCACACTCTATGCTTAGTGCCCTTTGAGTGCATTATCTAGGAATGAACCTGGTAGGGCATCCCACACAAACGAATGCTCCACATGCGGGTTTCACATGCCACCAACTGCACATTCACAGGCAACTTCAGCGCCACAGCCGTTTTCAGATAGCAGTCAATGCAAAGGCTCTAGACGCAAATATTGGTGTGAGAGCTAATTCAATCAAGGAAACACTGCATGTTGGTGAAGGGCATATTGAAGAAGGATCACCCGAGTGGATCTTGTGGGAGAACAACTCCATTTGGCTCACTAACTTCACACACCATCAGGCTTCCAAGCAGCTCTCAAGGAAACTCAGTTTTTACACTCTATGCTTAGTGCCCTTTGAGTGCATTATCTAGGAATGAACCTGGTAGAGCATCCCACACAAACGAATGCTCCACATGCGGGTTTCACATGCCACCAACTCCACATTCACAGGCAACTTCAGCGCCACAGCCGTTTTCAGATAGCCCTCAATGCAAAGGCTCTAGACGCAAATATTGGTGTGAGAGCTAATTCAATCAAGGAAACACTGCATGTTGGTGAAGGGCATATTGAAGAAGGATCAGCCGAGTGGTTCTTGTGGGACAACAACTCCATTTGGCTCACTAACTTCACACACCATCAGGCTTCCAAGCAGCTCTCAAGGAAACTCAGTTTTCACACTCTATGCTTAGTGCTCTTTGAGTGCATTATCTAGGAATGAACCTGGTAGAGCATCCCACACAAACGAATGCTCCACATGCGGGTTTCACATGCCACCAACTCCACATTCACAGGCAACTTCAGCGCCATAGCCGTTTTCAGATAGCCCTCAATGCAAAGGCTCTAGACGCAAATATTGGTGTGAGAGCTAATTCAATCAAGGAAACACTGCATGTTGGTGAAGGGCATATTGAAGAAGGATCAGTCGAGTGGTTCTTGTGGGATAACAACTCCATTTGGCTCACTAACTTCACACACCATCAGGCTTCCAAGCAGCTCTCAAGGAAACTCAGTTTTCACACTCTATGCTTAGTGCCCTTTGAGTGCATTATCTAGGAATGAACCTGGTAGAGCATCCCACACAAACAATGCTCCACAATCGGGTTTCACATGCCACCAACTCCACATTCACAGGCAACTTCAGCGCCACAGCCGTTTTCAGATAGCCCTCAATGCAAAGGCTCTAGACGCAAATATTGGTGTGAGAGCTAATTCAATCAAGGAAACACTGCATGTTGGTGAAGGGCATATTGAAGAAGGATCAGTGGAGTGGTTCTTGTGGGAGAACAACTCCATTTGGCTCACTAACTTCACACACCATCAGGCTTCCAAGCAGCTCTCAAGGAAACTCAGTTTTCACACTCTATGCTTAGTGCCCTTTGAGTGCATTATCTAGGAATGAACCTGGTAGAGCATCCCACACAAACGAATGCTCCACATGCGGGTTTCACATGCCAGCAACTTCACATTCACAGGCAACTTCAGCGCCACAGCCGTTTTCAGATAGCAGTCAATGCAAAGGCTCTAGACGCAAATATTGGTGTGAGAGCTAATTCAGTCAAGGAAACACTGCATGTTGGTGAAGGGCATATTGAAGAAGGATCACCCGAGTGGATCTTGTGGGAGAACAACTCCATTTGGCTCACTAACTTCACACACCATCAGGCTTCCAAGCAGCTCTCAAGGAAACTCAGTTTTTACACTCTATGCTTAGTGCCCTTTGAGTGCATTATCTAGGAATGAACCTGGTAGAGCATCCCACACAAATGAATGCTCCACATGCGGGCTTCACATGCCACCAACTGCACACTCACAGGCAACTTCAGCGCCACAGCCGTTTTCAGATAGCCCTCAATGCAAAGGCTCTAGACGCAAATATTGGTATGAGAACTAATTCAATCAAGGAAACACTGCATGTTGGAGAAGGGCATATTGAAGAAGGATCAGCCGAGTGGTTCTTGTGGGAGAACAACTCCATTTGGCTCACTAACTTCACACACCATCAGGCTTCCAAGCAGCTCTCAAGGAAACTCAGGTTTCACACTCTATGCTTAGTGCCCTATGAGTGCCTAGGACTGAAAAGAAGCTTGGTGAGTATCGCACACAAACGAATGCTCCACATGCGGGTTTCACATGCCACCAACTCCACATTCACAGGCAACTTCAGCGCCATAGCCGTTTTCAGATAGCCCTCAATGCAAAGGCTCTAGACGCAAATATTGGTGTGAGAGCTAATTCAATCAAGGAAACACTGCATGTTGGTGAAGGGCATATTGAAGAAGGATCAGCCGAGTGGTTCTTGTGGGAGAACAACTCCATTTGGGTCACTAACTTCACACACCATCAGGCTTCCAAGCAGCTCTCAAGGAAACTCAGTTTTCACACTCTATGCTTAGTGCCCTTTGAGTGCATTATCTAGGAATGAACCTGGTAGAGCATCCCACACAAACGAATGCTCCACATGCGGGTTTCACATGCCACCAACTCCACATTCACAGGCAACTTCAGCGCCACAGCCATTTTCAGATAGTTCTCAATGCAAAGGCTCTAGACGCAAATATTGGTGTGAGAGCTAATTCAATCAAGGAAACACTGCATGTTGGTGAAGGGCATATTGAAAAGGATCAGCCGAGTGGTTCTTGTGGGAGAACAACTCCATTTGGCTCACTAACTTCACACACCATCAGGCTTCCAAGCAGCTCTCAAGGAAACTCAGTTTTCACATTCTATGCTTAGTGCCCTTTGAGTGCCTAGGACTGAAATGAAGCTTGGTGAGCATCGCACACAAACGAATGCTCCACATGCGGGTTTCACATGCCACCAACTCCACATTCACAGGCAACTTCAGCGCCACAGCCGTTTTCAGATAGCCCTCAATGCAAAGGCTCTAGACGTAAATATTGGTGTGAGAGCTAATTCAATCAAGGAAACACTGCATGTTGGTGAAGGGCATATTGAAGAAGGATCAGCCGAGTGGTTCTTGTGGGAGAACAACTCCATTTGGCTCACTAACTTCACACACCATCAGGCTTCCAAGCAGCTCTCAAGGAAACTCAGTTTTCACACTCTATGCTTAGTGCCCTTTGAGTGCATTATCTAGGAATGAACCTGGTAGAGCATCCCACACAAACGAATGCTCCACATGCGGGTTTCACATGCCACCAACTCCACATTCACAGGCACCTTCAGCGCCACAGCTCTTTTCAGATAGCCCTCAATGCAAAGGCTCTAGACGCAAATATTGGTGTGAGAGCTAATTCAATCAAGGAAACACTGCATGTTGGTGAAGGGCATATTGAAGAAGGATCAGCCGAGTGGTTCTTGTGGGAGAACAACTCCATTTGGCTCACTAACTTCACACACCATCAGGCTTCCAAGCAGCTCTCAAGGAAACTCAGTTTTCACACTCTATGCTTAGTGCCCTTTGAGTGCATTATCTAGGAATGAACCTGGTAGAGCATCCCACACAAACGAATGCTCCACATGCGGGTTTCACATGCCACCAACTCCACATTCACAGGCAACTTCAGCGCCACAGCCGTTTTCAGATAGCCCTCAATGCAAAGGCTCTAGACGCAAATATTGGTGTGAGAGCTAATTCAATCAAGGAAACACTGCATGTTGGTGAAGGGCATATTGAAGAAGGATCAGCCGAGTGGTTCTTGTGGGAGAACAACTCCATTTGGCTCACTAACTTCACACACCATCAGGCTTCCAAGCAGCTCTCAAGGAAACTCAGTTTTCACACTCTATGCTTAGTGCCCTTTGAGTGCATTATCTAGGAATGAACCTGGTAGAGCATCCCACACAAACGAATGCTCCACATGCGGGTTTCACATGCCACCAACTCCACATTCACAGTCAACTTCAGCGCCACAGCCGTTTTCAGATAGCCCTCAATGCAAAGGCTCTAGACGCAAATATTGGTGTGAGAGCTAATTCAATCAAGGAAACACTGCATGTTGGTGAAGGGCATATTGAAGAAGGATCAGCCGAGTGGTTCTTGTGGGAGAACAACTCCATTTGGCTCACTAACTTCACACACCATCAGGCTTCCAAGCAGCTCTCAAGGAAACTCAGTTTTCACACTCTATGCTTAGTGCCCTTTGAGTGCATTATCTAGGAATGAACCTGGTAGAGCATCCCACACAAACGAATACTCCACATGCGGGTTTCACATGCCACCAACTGCACATTCACAGGCAACTTCAGCGCCACAGCCGTTTTCAGATAGCCCTCAATGCAAAGGCTCTAGACGCAAATATTGGTGTGAGAGCTAATTCAATCAAGGAAACACTGCATGTTGGTGAAGGGCATATTGAAGAAGGATCAGCCGAGTGGTTCTTGTGGGAGAACAACTCCATTTGGCTCACTAACTTCACACACCATCAGGCTTCCAAGCAGCTCTCAAGGAAACTCAGTTTTCACACTCTATGCTTAGTGCCCTTTGAGTGCATTATCTAGGAATGAACCTGGTAGAGCATCCCACACAAACGAATGCTCCACATGCGGGTTTCACATGCCACCAACTCCACATTCACAGGCAACTTCAGCGCCACAGCCGTTTTCAGATAGCCCTCAATGCAAAGGCTCTAGACGCAAATATTGGTGTGAGAGCTAATTCAATCAAGGAAACACTGCATGTTGGTGAAGGGCATATTGAAGAAGGATCAGCCGAGTGGTTCTTGTGGGAGAACAACTCCATTTGGGTCACTAACTTCACACACCATCAGGCTTCCAAGCAGCTCTCAAGGAAACTCAGTTTTCACACTCTATGCTTAGTGCCCTTTGAGTGCATTATCTAGGAATGAACCTGGTAGAGCATCCCACACAAACGAATGCTCCACATGCGGGTTTCACATGCCACCAACTCCACATTCACAGGCAACTTCAGCGCCACAGCCATTTTCAGATAGTTCTCAATGCAAAGGCTCTAGACGCAAATATTGGTGTGAGAGCTAATTCAATCAAGGAAACACTGCATGTTGGTGAAGGGCATATTGAAAAGGATCAGCCGAGTGGTTCTTGTGGGAGAACAACTCCATTTGGCTCACTAACTTCACACACCATCAGGCTTCCAAGCAGCTCTCAAGGAAACTCAGTTTTCACATTCTATGCTTAGTGCCCTTTGAGTGCCTAGGACTGAAATGAAGCTTGGTGAGCATCGCACACAAACGAATGCTCCACATGCGGGTTTCACATGCCACCAACTCCACATTCACAGGCAACTTCAGCGCCACAGCCGTTTTCAGATAGCCCTCAATGCAAAGGCTCTAGACGTAAATATTGGTGTGAGAGCTAATTCAATCAAGGAAACACTGCATGTTGGTGAAGGGCATATTGAAGAAGGATCAGCCGAGTGGTTCTTGTGGGAGAACAACTCCATTTGGCTCACTAACTTCACACACCATCAGGCTTCCAAGCAGCTCTCAAGGAAACTCAGTTTTCACACTCTATGCTTAGTGCCCTTTGAGTGCATTATCTAGGAATGAACCTGGTAGAGCATCCCACACAAACGAATGCTCCACATGCGGGTTTCACATGCCACCAACTCCACATTCACAGGCACCTTCAGCGCCACAGCTCTTTTCAGATAGCCCTCAATGCAAAGGCTCTAGACGCAAATATTGGTGTGAGAGCTAATTCAATCAAGGAAACACTGCATGTTGGTGAAGGGCATATTGAAGAAGGATCAGCCGAGTGGTTCTTGTGGGAGAACAACTCCATTTGGCTCACTAACTTCACACACCATCAGGCTTCCAAGCAGCTCTCAAGGAAACTCAGTTTTCACACTCTATGCTTAGTGCCCTTTGAGTGCATTATCTAGGAATGAACCTGGTAGAGCATCCCACACAAACGAATGCTCCACATGCGGGTTTCACATGCCACCAACTCCACATTCACAGGCAACTTCAGCGCCACAGCCGTTTTCAGATAGCCCTCAATGCAAAGGCTCTAGACGCAAATATTGGTGTGAGAGCTAATTCAATCAAGGAAACACTGCATGTTGGTGAAGGGCATATTGAAGAAGGATCAGCCGAGTGGTTCTTGTGGGAGAACAACTCCATTTGGCTCACTAACTTCACACACCATCAGGCTTCCAAGCAGCTCTCAAGGAAACTCAGTTTTCACACTCTATGCTTAGTGCCCTTTGAGTGCATTATCTAGGAATGAACCTGGTAGAGCATCCCACACAAACGAATGCTCCACATGCGGGTTTCACATGCCACCAACTCCACATTCACAGTCAACTTCAGCGCCACAGCCGTTTTCAGATAGCCCTCAATGCAAAGGCTCTAGACGCAAATATTGGTGTGAGAGCTAATTCAATCAAGGAAACACTGCATGTTGGTGAAGGGCATATTGAAGAAGGATCAGCCGAGTGGTTCTTGTGGGAGAACAACTCCATTTGGCTCACTAACTTCACACACCATCAGGCTTCCAAGCAGCTCTCAAGGAAACTCAGTTTTCACACTCTATGCTTAGTGCCCTTTGAGTGCATTATCTAGGAATGAACCTGGTAGAGCATCCCACACAAACGAATACTCCACATGCGGGTTTCACATGCCACCAACTGCACATTCACAGGCAACTTCAGCGCCACAGCCGTTTTCAGATAGCCCTCAATGCAAAGGCTCTAGACGCAAATATTGGTGTGAGAGCTAATTCAATCAAGGAAACACTGCATGTTGGTGAAGGGCATATTGAAGAAGGATCAGCCGAGTGGTTCTTGTGGGAGAACAACTCCATTTGGCTCACTAACTTCACACACCATCAGGCTTCCAAGCAGCTCTCAAGGAAACTCAGTTTTCACACTCTATGCTTAGTGCCCTTTGAGTGCATTATCTAGGAATGAACCTGGTAGAGCATCCCACACAAACGAATGCTCCACATGCGGGTTTCACATGCCACCAACTCCACATTCACAGGCAACTTCAGCGCCACAGCCGTTTTCAGATAGCCCTCAATGCAAAGGCTCTAGACGCAAATATTGGTGTGAGAGCTAATTCAATCAAGGAAACACTGCATGTTGGTGAAGGGCATATTGAAGAAGGATCACCCGAGTGGATCTTGTGGGAGAACAACTCCATTTGGCTCACTAACTTCACACACCATCAGGCTTCCAAGCAGCTCTCAAGGAAACTCAGTTTTTACACTCTATGCTTAGTGCCCTTTGAGTGCATTATCTAGGAATGAACCTGGTAGAGCATCCCACACAAACGAATGCTCCACATGCGGGTTTCACATGCCACCAACTCCACATTCACAGGCAACTTCAGCGCCACAGCCGTTTTCAGATAGCCCTCAATGCAAAGGCTCTAGACGCAAATATTGGTGTGAGAGCTAATTCAATCAAGGAAACACTGCATGTTGGTGAAGGGCATATTGAAGAAGGATCAGCCGAGTGGTTCTTGTGGGACAACAACTCCATTTGGCTCACTAACTTCACACACCATCAGGCTTCCAAGCAGCTCTCAAGGAAACTCAGTTTTCACACTCTATGCTTAGTGCTCTTTGAGTGCATTATCTAGGAATGAACCTGGTAGAGCATCCCACACAAACGAATGCTCCACATGCGGGTTTCACATGCCACCAACTCCACATTCACAGGCAACTTCAGCGCCATAGCCGTTTTCAGATAGCCCTCAATGCAAAGGCTCTAGACGCAAATATTGGTGTGAGAGCTAATTCAATCAAGGAAACACTGCATGTTGGTGAAGGGCATATTGAAGAAGGATCAGCCGAGTGGTTCTTGTGGGATAACAACTCCATTTGACTCACTAACTTCACACACCATCAGGCTTCCAAGCAGCTCTCAAGGAAACTCAGTTTTCACACTCTATGCTTAGTGCCCTTTGAGTGCATTATCTAGGAATGAACCTGGTAGAGCATCCCACACAAACAACGCTCCACAATCGGGTTTCACATGCCACCAACTCCACATTCACAGGCAACTTCAGCGCCACAGCCGTTTTCAGATAGCCCTCAATGCAAAGGCTCTAGACGCAAATATTGGTGTGAGAGCTAATTCAATCAAGGAAACACTGCATGTTGGTGAAGGGCATATTGAAGAAGGATCAATGGAGTGGTTCTTGTGGGAGAACAACTCCATTTGGCTCACTAACTTCACACACCATCAGGCTTCCAAGCAGCTCTCAAGGAAACTCAGTTTTCACACTCTATGCTTAGTGCCCTTTGAGTGCATTATCTAGGAATGAACCTGGTAGAGCATCCCACACAAACGAATGCTCCACATGCGGGTTTCACATGCCAGCAACTTCACATTCACAGGCAACTTCAGCGCCACAGCCGTTTTCAGATAGCAGTCAATGCAAAGGCTCTAGACGCAAATATTGGTGTGAGAGCTAATTCAGTCAAGGAAACACTGCATGTTGGTGAAGGGCATATTGAAGAAGGATCACCCGAGTGGATCTTGTGGGAGAACAACTCCATTTGGCTCACTAACTTCACACACCATCAGGCTTCCAAGCAGCTCTCAAGGAAACTCAGTTTTTACACTCTATGCTTAGTGCCCTTTGAGTGCATTATCTAGGAATGAACCTGGTAGAGCATCCCACACAAATGAATGCTCCACATACGGGCTTCACATGCCACCAACTGCACACTCACAGGCAACTTCAGCGCCACAGCCGTTTTCAGATAGCCCTCAATGCAAAGGCTCTAGACGCAAATATTGGTATGAGAACTAATTCAATCAAGGAAACACTGCATGTTGGAGAAGGGCATATTGAAGAAGGATCAGCCGAGTGGTTCTTGTGGGAGAACAACTCCATTTGGCTCACTAACTTCACACACCATCAGGCTTCCAAGCAGCTCTCAAGGAAACTCAGGTTTCACACTCTATGCTTAGTGCCCTATGAGTGCCTAGGACTGAAAAGAAGCTTGGTGAGTATCGCACACAAACGAATGCTCCACATGCGGGTTTCACATGCCACCAACTCCACATTCACAGGCAACTTCAGCGCCATAGCCGTTTTCAGATAGCCCTCAATGCAAAGGCTCTAGACGCAAATATTGGTGTGAGAGCTAATTCAATCAAGGAAACACTGCATGTTGGTGAAGGGCATATTGAAGAAGGATCAGCCGAGTGGTTCTTGTGGGAGAAAACTCCATTTGGGTCACTAACTTCACACACCATCAGGCTTCCAAGCAGCTCTCAAGGAAACTCAGTTTTCACACTCTATGCTTAGTGCCCTTTGAGTGCATTATCTAGGAATGAACCTGGTAGAGCATCCCACACAAACGAATGCTCCACATGCGGGTTTCACATGCCACCAACTCCACATTCACAGGCAACTTCAGCGCCACAGCCATTTTCAGATAGTTCTCAATGCAAAGGCTCTAGACGCAAATATTGGTGTGAGAGCTAATTCAATCAAGGAAACACTGCATGTTGGTGAAGGGCATATTGAAAAGGATCAGCCGAGTGGTTCTTGTGGGAGAACAACTCCATTTGGCTCACTAACTTCACACACCATCAGGCTTCCAAGCAGCTCTCAAGGAAACTCAGTTTTCACATTCTATGCTTAGTGCCCTTTGAGTGCCTAGGACTGAAATGAAGCTTGGTGAGCATCGCACACAAACGAATGCTCCACATGCGGGTTTCACATGCCACCAACTCCACATTCACAGGCAACTTCAGCGCCACAGCCGTTTTCAGATAGCCCTCAATGCAAAGGCTCTAGACGTAAATATTGGTGTGAGAGCTAATTCAATCAAGGAAACACTGCATGTTGGTGAAGGGCATATTGAAGAAGGATCAGCCGAGTGGTTCTTGTGGGAGAACAACTCCATTTGGCTCACTAACTTCACACACCATCAGGCTTCCAAGCAGCTCTCAAGGAAACTCAGTTTTCACACTCTATGCTTAGTGCCCTTTGAGTGCATTATCTAGGAATGAACCTGGTAGAGCATCCCACACAAACGAATGCTCCACATGCGGGTTTCACATGCCACCAACTCCACATTCACAGGCACCTTCAGCGCCACAGCTCTTTTCAGATAGCCCTCAATGCAAAGGCTCTAGACGCAAATATTTGTGTGAGAGCTAATTCAATCAAGGAAACACTGCATGTTGGTGAAGGGCATATTGAAGAAGGATCAGCCGAGTGGTTCTTGTGGGAGAACAACTCCATTTGGCTCACTAACTTCACACACCATCAGGCTTCCAAGCAGCTCTCAAGGAAACTCAGTTTTCACACTCTATGCTTAGTGCCCTTTGAGTGCATTATCTAGGAATGAACCTGGTAGAGCATCCCACACAAACGAATGCTCCACATGCGGGTTTCACATGCCACCAACTCCACATTCACAGGCAACTTCAGCGCCACAGCCGTTTTCAGATAGCCCTCAATGCAAAGGCTCTAGACGCAAATATTGGTGTGAGAGCTAATTCAATCAAGGAAACACTGCATGTTGGTGAAGGGCATATTGAAGAAGGATCAGCCGAGTGGTTCTTGTGGGAGAACAACTCCATTTGGCTCACTAACTTCACACACCATCAGGCTTCCAAGCAGCTCTCAAGGAAACTCAGTTTTCACACTCTATGCTTAGTGCCCTTTGAGTGCATTATCTAGGAATGAACCTGGTAGAGCATCCCACACAAACGAATGCTCCACATGCGGGTTTCACATGCTACCAACTCCACATTCACAGTCAACTTCAGCGCCACAGCCGTTTTCAGATAGCCCTCAATGCAAAGGCTCTAGACGCAAATATTGGTGTGAGAGCTAATTCAATCAAGGAAACACTGCATGTTGGTGAAGGGCATATTGAAGAAGGATCAGCCGAGTGGTTCTTGTGGGAGAACAACTCCATTTGGCTCACTAACTTCACACACCATCAGGCTTCCAAGCAGCTCTCAAGGAAACTCAGTTTTCACACTCTATGCTTAGTGCCCTTTGAGTGCATTATCTAGGAATGAACCTGGTAGAGCATCCCACACAAACGAATACTCCACATGCGGGTTTCACATGCCACCAACTGCACATTCACAGGCAACTTCAGCGCCACAGCCGTTTTCAGATAGCCCTCAATGCAAAGGCTCTAGACGCAAATATTGGTGTGAGAGCTAATTCAATCAAGGAAACACTGCATGTTGGTGAAGGGCATATTGAAGAAGGATCAGCCGAGTGGTTCTTGTGGGAGAACAACTCCATTTGGCTCACTAACTTCACACACCATCAGGCTTCCAAGCAGCTCTCAAGGAAACTCAGTTTTCACACTCTATGCTTAGTGCCCTTTGAGTGCATTATCTAGGAATGAACCTGGTAGAGCATCCCACACAAACGAATGCTCCACATGCGGGTTTCACATGCCACCAACTCCACATTCACAGGCAACTTCAGCGCCACAGCCGTTTTCAGATAGCCCTCAATGCAAAGGCTCTAGACGCAAATATTGGTGTGAGAGCTAATTCAATCAAGGAAACACTGCATGTTGGTGAAGGGCATATTGAAGAAGGATCACCCGAGTGGATCTTGTGGGAGAACAACTCCATTTGGCTCACTAACTTCACACACCATCAGGCTTCCAAGCAGCTCTCAAGGAAACTCAGTTTTCACACTCTATGCTTAGTGCCCTTTGAGTGCATTATCTAGGAATGAACCTGGTAGAGCATCCCACACAAACGAATGCTCCACATGCGGGTTTCACATGCCAGCAACTTCACATTCACAGGCAACTTCAGCGCCACAGCCGTTTTCAGATAGCAGTCAATGCAAAGGCTCTAGACGCAAATATTGGTGTGAGAGCTAATTCAATCAAGGAAACACTGCATGTTGGTGAAGGGCATATTGAAGAAGGATCACCCGAGTGGATCTTGTGGGAGAACAACTCCATTTGGCTCACTAACTTCACACACCATCAGGCTTCCAAGCAGCTCTCAAGGAAACTCAGTTTTTACACTCTATGCTTAGTGCCCTTTGAGTGCATTATCTAGGAATGAACCTGGTAGAGCATCCCACACAAATGAATGCTCCACATGCGGGCTTCACATGCCACCAACTGCACACTCACAGGCAACTTCAGCGCCACAGCCGTTTTCAGATAGCCCTCAATGCAAAGGCTCTAGACGCAAATATTGGTATGAGAACTAATTCAATCAAGGAAACACTGCATGTTGGAGAAGGGCATATTGAAGAAGGATCAGCCGAGTGGTTCTTGTGGGAGAACAACTCCATTTGGCTCACTAACTTCACACACCATCAGGCTTCCAAGCAGCTCTCAAGGAAACTCAGGTTTCACACTCTATGCTTAGTGCCCTATGAGTGCCTAGGACTGAAAAGAAGCTTGGTGAGTATCGCACACAAACGAATGCTCCACATGCGGGTTTCACATGCCACCAACTCCACATTCACAGGCAACTTCAGCGCCATAGCCGTTTTCAGATAGCCCTCAATGCAAAGGCTCTAGACGCAAATATTGGTGTGAGAGCTAATTCAATCAAGGAAACACTGCATGTTGGTGAAGGGCATATTGAAGAAGGATCAGCCGAGTGGTTCTTGTGGGAGAACAACTCCATTTGGGTCACTAACTTCACACACCATCAGGCTTCCAAGCAGCTCTCAAGGAAACTCAGTTTTCACACTCTATGCTTAGTGCCCTTTGAGTGCATTATCTAGAATGAACCTGGTAGAGCATCCCACACAAACGAATGCTCCACATGCGGGTTTCACATGCCACCAACTCCACATTCACAGGCAACTTCAGCGCCACAGCCATTTTCAGATAGTTCTCAATGCAAAGGCTCTAGACGCAAATATTGGTGTGAGAGCTAATTCAATCAAGGAAACACTGCATGTTGGTGAAGGGCATATTGAAAAGGATCAGCCGAGTGGTTCTTGTGGGAGAACAACTCCATTTGGCTCACTAACTTCACACACCATCAGGCTTCCAAGCAGCTCTCAAGGAAACTCAGTTTTCACATTCTATGCTTAGTGCCCTTTGAGTGCCTAGGACTGAAATGAAGCTTGGTGAGCATCGCACACAAACGAATGCTCCACATGCGGGTTTCACATGCCACCAACTCCACATTCACAGGCAACTTCAGCGCCACAGCCGTTTTCAGATAGCCCTCAATGCAAAGGCTCTAGACGTAAATATTGGTGTGAGAGCTAATTCAATCAAGGAAACACTGCATGTTGGTGAAGGGCATATTGAAGAAGGATCAGCCGAGTGGTTCTTGTGGGAGAACAACTCCATTTGGCTCACTAACTTCACACACCATCAGGCTTCCAAGCAGCTCTCAAGGAAACTCAGTTTTCACACTCTATGCTTAGTGCCCTTTGAGTGCATTATCTAGGAATGAACCTGGTAGAGCATCCCACACAAACGAATGCTCCACATGCGGGTTTCACATGCCACCAACTCCACATTCACAGGCACCTTCAGCGCCACAGCTCTTTTCAGATAGCCCTCAATGCAAAGGCTCTAGACGCAAATATTGGTGTGAGAGCTAATTCAATCAAGGAAACACTGCATGTTGGTGAAGGGCATATTGAAGAAGGATCAGCCGAGTGGTTCTTGTGGGAGAACAACTCCATTTGGCTCACTAACTTCACACACCATCAGGCTTCCAAGCAGCTCTCAAGGAAACTCAGTTTTCACACTCTATGCTTAGTGCCCTTTGAGTGCATTATCTAGGAATGAACCTGGTAGAGCATCCCACACAAACGAATGCTCCACATGCGGGTTTCACATGCCACCAACTCCACATTCACAGGCAACTTCAGCGCCACAGCCGTTTTCAGATAGCCCTCAATGCAAAGGCTCTAGACGCAAATATTGGTGTGAGAGCTAATTCAATCAAGGAAACACTGCATGTTGGTGAAGGGCATATTGAAGAAGGATCAGCCGAGTGGTTCTTGTGGGAGAACAACTCCATTTGGCTCACTAACTTCACACACCATCAGGCTTCCAAGCAGCTCTCAAGGAAACTCAGTTTTCACACTCTATGCTTAGTGCCCTTTGAGTGCATTATCTAGGAATGAACCTGGTAGAGCATCCCACACAAACGAATGCTCCACATGCGGGTTTCACATGCCACCAACTCCACATTCACAGTCAACTTCAGCGCCACAGCCGTTTTCAGATAGCCCTCAATGCAAAGGCTCTAGACGCAAATATTGGTGTGAGAGCTAATTCAATCAAGGAAACACTGCATGTTGGTGAAGGGCATATTGAAGAAGGATCAGCCGAGTGGTTCTTGTGGGAGAACAACTCCATTTGGCTCACTAACTTCACACACCATCAGGCTTCCAAGCAGCTCTCAAGGAAACTCAGTTTTCACACTCTATGCTTAGTGCCCTTTGAGTGCATTATCTAGGAATGAACCTGGTAGAGCATCCCACACAAACGAATACTCCACATGCGGGTTTCACATGCCACCAACTGCACATTCACAGGCAACTTCAGCGCCACAGCCGTTTCAGATAGCCCTCAATGCAAAGGCTCTAGACACAAATATTGGTGTGAGAGCTAATTCAATCAAGGAAACACTGCATGTTGGTGAAGGGCATATTGAAGAAGGATCAGCCGAGTGGTTCTTGTGTGGGAGAACAACTCCATTTGGCTCACTAACTTCACACACCATCAGGCTTCCAAGCAGCTCTCAAGGAAACTCAGTTTTCACACTCTATGCTTAGTGCCCTTTGAGTGCATTATCTAGGAATGAACCTGGTAGAGCATTCCCACACAAACGAATGCTCCACATGCGGGTTTCACATTGCCACCAACTCCACATTCACAGGCAACTTCAGCGCCACAGCCGTTTTCAGATAGCCCTCAATGCAAAGGCTCTAGACGCAAATATTGGTGTGAGAGCTAATTCAATCAAGGAAACACTGCATGTTGGTGAAGGGCATATTGAAGAAGGATCACCCGAGTGGATCTTGTGGGAGAACAACTCCATTTGGCTCACTAACTTCACACACCATCAGGCTTCCAAGCAGCTCTCAAGGAAACTCAGTTTTTACACTCTATGCTTAGTGCCCTTTGAGTGCATTATCTAGGAATGAACCTGGTAGAGCATCCCACACAAACGAATGCTCCACATGCGGGTTTCACATGCCACCAACTCCACATTCACAGGCAACTTCAGCGCCACAGCCGTTTTCAGATAGCCCTCAATGCAAAGGCTCTAGACGCAAATATTGGTGTGAGAGCTAATTCAATCAAGGAAACACTGCATGTTGGTGAAGGGCATATTGAAGAAGGATCAGCCGAGTGGTTCTTGTGGGACAACAACTCCATTTGGCTCACTAACTTCACACACCATCAGGCTTCCAAGCAGCTCTCAAGGAAACTCAGTTTTCACACTCTATGCTTAGTGCTCTTTGAGTGCATTATCTAGGAATGAACCTGGTAGAGCATCCCACACA
>NW_026700593.1:0-36109 GCF_030435755.1 Ochotona princeps
TGGTGCATTTCATTCCTAGGCACTCAAAGGGCATTAAGCCTAGAGTGTGAAAACTGAGTTTCCATGAGAGCTGCATGGAAGCCTGATAGTGTGTGAAGTTAGTGAGCCAAATGGAGTTGTTGTCCCACAAGAACCACTCGCCTGATTCTTCTTCAATATGCGCTTCACCAACATGCAGTGTTTCCTTGATTGAATTAGCTCTCACACCAATATTTGCGCCTAGAGCCTTTGCATTGAGGGCTATCTGAAAATGGCTTTGGCGCTGAAGTTGTCTGTGAATGTGGAGTTGGTGGCATGTGAAACCCGCATGTGGAGCATTGGTTTGTGTGGGATGCTCTACCAGGTTCATTCCTACATAATGCACTCAAAGGGCATTAAGCCTGGAGTGTGAATACTGAGTTTCCTTGAGAGCTGCTTGGAAGCCTGATGGTGTGTGAAGTCAGTGAGCCAAATGGAGTTGTTCTCCCACAAGAACCACTCGGCTGATTCTTCTTCAATATGCGCTTCACCAACATGCAGTGTTTCCTTGATTGAATTAGCTCTCACACCAATATTTGTGCCTAGAGCCTTTGCATTGAGGGCTATCTGAAAATGGCTTTGGCGCTGAAGTTGTCTGTGAATGTGGAGTTGGTGGCATGTGAAACCCGCATGTGGAGCATTGGTTTGTGTGGGATGCTCTACCAGGTGCATTTCATTCCTAGGCACTCAAAGGGCATTAAGCCTAGAGTGTGAAAACTGAGTTTCCTTGAGAGCTGCTTGGAAGCCTGATGGTGTGTGAAGTTAGTGAGCCAAGTGGAGTTGTTCTCCCACAAGAACCACTCAGCTGATTCTTCTTCAATATGCGCTTCACCAACATGCAGTGTTTCCTTGATTGAATTAGCTCTCACACCAATATTTCGCCTAGAGCCTTTGCATTGAGGGCTATCTGAAAATGGCTTTGGCGCTGAAGTTGTCTGTGAATGTGGAGTTGGTGGCATGTGAAACCCGCATGTGGAGCATTGGTTTGTGTGGGATGCTCTACCAGGTTCACTCCTAGATAATGCACTCAAAGGGCATTAAGCCTAGAGGGTGAAAACTGAGTTTCCTTGAGAGCTGCTTGGAAGCCTGATGGTGTGTGAAGTCAGTGAGCCAAATGGAGTTGTTCTCCCACAAGAACCACTCGGCTGATTCTTCTTCAATATGCGCTTCACCAACATGCAGTGTTTCCTTGATTGAATTAGCTCTCACACCAATATTTGCGTCTAGAGCCTTTGCATTGAAGGCTATCTGAAAATGGCTTTGGCGCTGAAGTTGTCTGTGAATGTGGAGTTGGTGGCATGTGAAACCCGCATGTGGAGCCTTGGTTTGTGTGGGATGCTCTACCAGGTTCATTCCTACATAATGCACTCAAAGGGCATTAAGCCTAGAGTGTGAAAACTGAGTTTCCTTGAGAGCTGCTTGGAAGCCTGATGGTGTGTGAAGTTAGTGAGCCAAATGGAGTTGTTCTCCCACAAGAACCACTCGCCTGATCCTTCTTCAATATGCGCTTCACCAACATGCAGTGTTTCCTTGATTGAATTAGCTCTCACACCAATATTTGTGCCTAGAGCCTTTGCATTGAAGGCTATCTGAAAATGGCTTTGGCGCTGAAGTTGTCTGTGAATGTGGAGTTGGTGGCATGTGAAACCCGCATGTGGAGCATTGGTTTGTTTCGGATGCTCTACCAGGTTCATTCCTAGATAATGCACTCAAAGGGCATTAAGCCTAGAGTGTGAAAACTGAGTTTCCTTGAGAGCTGCTTGGAAGCCTGATGGTGTGTGAAGTTAGTGAGCCAAATGGAGTTGTTCTCCCACAAGAACCACTCGGCTGATTCTTCTTCAATATGCGGTTCACCAACATGCAGTGTTTCCTTGATTGAATTAGCTCTCACACAATTATTGGCCTAGAGCCTTTGCATTGAGGGCTATCTGAAAACGGCTTTGGCGCTGAAGTTGTCTGTGAATGTGGAGTTGGTGGCATGTGAAACCCGCATGTGGAGCATTGGTTTGTGTGGGATGCTCTACCAGGTTTCATTCCTAGATAATGCACTCAAAGGGCATTAAGCCTAGAGGGTGAAAACTGAGTTTCCTTGAGAGCTGCATGCAAGCCTGATGGTGTGTGAAGTCAGTGAGCCAAATGGAGTTGTTCTCCCACAAGAACCACTCGGCTGATTCTTCTTCAATATGCGCTTCACCAACATGCCGTGTTTCCTTGATTGAATTAGCTCTCACACCAATATTTGTGCCTAGAGCCTTTGCATTGAGGGCTATCTGAAAATGGCTTTGGCGCTGAAGTTGTCTGTGAATGTGGAGTTGGTGGCATGTGAAACCCGCATGTGGAGCATTGGTTTGTGTTGGATGCTCTACCAGGTGCATTTCATTCCTAGGCACTCAAAGGGCATTAAGCCTAGAGTGTGAAAACTGAGTTTCCTTGAGAGCTGCTTGGAAGCCTGATGGTGTGTGAAGTTAGTGAGCCAAGTGGAGTTGTTCTCCCACAAGAACCACTCGGCTGATTCTTCTTCAATATGCGCTTCACCAACATGCAGTGTTTCCTTGATTGAATTAGCTCTCACACCAATATTTCGGCCTAGAGCCTTTGCATTGAGGGCTATCTGAAAATGGCTTTGGGGCTGAAGTTGTCTGTGAATGTGGAGTTGGTGGCATGTGAAAACCCGCATGTGGAGCATTGGTTTGTGTGGGATGCTCTACCAGGTTCATTCCTAGATAATGCACTCAAAGGGCACTAAGCATAGAGTGTGAAACCTGAGTTTCCTTGAGAGCTGCATGGAAGCCTGATGGTGTGTGAAGTTAGTGAGCCAAATGGAGTTGTTCTCCCACAAGAACCACTCGGCTGATTCTTCTTCAATATGCGCTTCACCAACATGCAGTGTTTCCTTGATTGAATTAGCTCTCACACCAATATTTGTGCCTAGAGCCTTTGCATTGAGGGCTATCTGAAAATGGCTTTGGCGCTGAAGTTGTCTGTGAATGTGGAGTTGGTGGCATGTGAAACCCGCATGTGGAGCATTGGTTTGTGTGGGATGCTCTACCAGGTTCATTCCTAGATAATGCACTCAAAGGGCATTAAGCCTAGAGGGTGAAAACTGAGTTTCCTTGAGAGCTGCTTGGAAGCCTGATGGTGTGTGAAGTCAGTGAGCCAAATGGAGTTGTTCTCCCACAAGAACCACTCGGCTGATTCTTCTTCAATATGCGCTTCACCAACATGCAGTGTTTCCTTGATTGAATTAGCTCTCACACCAACATTTGTGCCTAGAGCCTTTGCATTGAGGGCTATCTGAAAATGGCTTTGGCGCTGAAGTTGTCTGTGAATGTGGAGTTGGTGGCCTGTGAAACCCGCATGTGGAGCATTGGTTTGTGTGGGATGCTCTACCAGGTGCATTTCATTCCTAGGCACTCAAAGGGCATTAAGCCTAGAGTGTGAAAACTGAGTTTCCTTGAGAGCTGCTTGGAAGCCTGATGGTGTGTGAAGTTAGTGAGCCAAATGGAGTTGTTGTCCCACAAGAACCACTCGGCTGATCCTTCTTCAATATGCCCTTCACCAACATGCAGTGTTTCCTTGATTGAATTAGATCTCACACCAATATTTGTGCCTAGAGCCTTTGCATTGAGGGCTATCTGAAAATGGCTTTGGCGCTGAAGTTGTCTGTGAATGTGGAGTTGGTGGCATGTGAAACCCGCATGTGGAGCATTGGTTTGTGTGGGATGCTCTACCAGGTTCATTCCTAGATAATGCACTCAAAGGGCATTAAGCCTTGAGTGTGAAAACTGAGTTTCCTTGAGAGCTGCTTGGAAGCCTGATGGTGTGTGAAGTTAGTGAGCCAAATGGAGTTGTTCTCCCACAAGAACCACTCGGCTGATTCTTCTTCAATATGCGCTTCACCAACATGCAGTGTTTCCTTGATTGAATTAGCTCTCACACCAATATTTCGCCTAGAGCCTTTGCATTGAGGGCTATCTGAAAATGGCTTTGGCGCTGAAGTTGTCTGTGAATGTGGAGTTGGTGGCATGTGAAACCCGCATGTGGAGCATTGGTTTGTGTGGGATGCTCTACCAGGTTCATTCCTAGATAATGCACTCAAAGGGCATTAAGCCTAGAGGGTGAAAACTGAGTTTCCTTGAGAGCTGCATGCAAGCCTGATGGTGTGTGAAGTCAGTGAGCCAAATGGAGTTGTTCTCCCACAAGAACCACTCGGCTGATTCTTCTTCAATATGCGCTTCACCAACATGCAGTGTTTCCTTGATTGAATTAGCTCTCACACCAATATTTCAGCCTAGAGCCTTTGCATTGAGGGCTATCTGAAAATGGCTTTGGCGCTGAAGTTGTCTGTGAATGTGGAGTTGGTGGCATGTGAAACCCGCATGTGGAGCATTGGTTTGTGTGGGATGCTCTACCAGGTGCATTTCATTCCTAGGCACTCAAAGGGCATTAAGCCTAGAGTGTGAAAACTGAGTTTCCTTGAGAGCTGCTTGGAAGCCTGATGGTGTGTGAAGTTAGTGAGCCAAGTGGAGTTGTTCTCCCACTAGAACCACTCGGCTGATCCTTCTTCAATATGCGCTTCACCAACATGCAGTGTTTCCTTGATTGAATTAGCTCTCACACCAATATTTCGCCTAGAGCCTTTGCATTGAGGGCTATCTGAAAATGGCTTTGGCGCTGAAGTTGTCTGTGAATGTGGAGTTGGTGGCATGTGAAACCCGCATGTGGAGCATTCGTTTGTGTGGGATGCTCTACCAGGTTCATTCCTACATAATGCACTCAAAGGGCATTAAGCCTAGAGGGTGAAAACTGAGTTTCCTTGAGAGCTGCATGCAAGCCTGATGGTGTGTGAAGTCAGTGAGCCAAATGGAGTTGTTCTCCCACAAGAACCACTCGGCTGATTCTTCTTCAATATGCGCTTCACCAACATGCAGTGTTTCCTTGATTGAATTAGCTCTCACACCAATATTTGCGCCTAGAGCCTTTGCATTGAGGGCTATCTGAAAATGGCTTTGGCGCTGAAGTTGTCTGTGAATGTGGAGTTGGTGGCACGTGAAACCCGCATGTGGAGCATTGGTTTGTGTGGGATGCTCTACCAGGTGCATTTCATTCCTAGGCACTCAAAGGGCATTAAGCCTAGAGTGTGAAAACTGAGTTTCCATGAGAGCTGCTTGGAAGCCTGATAGTGTGTGAAGTTAGTGAGCCAAATGGAGTTGTTGTCCCACAAGAACCACTCGCCTGATTCTTCTTCAATATGCGCTTCACCAACATGCAGTGTTTCCTTGATTGAATTAGCTCTCACACCAATATTTGCGCCTAGAGCCTTTGCATTGAGGGCTATCTGAAAATGGCTTTGGCGCTGAAGTTGTCTGTGAATGTGGAGTTGGTGGCATGTGAAACCCGCATGTGGAGCATTGGTTTGTGTGGGATGCTCTACCAGGTTCATTCCTAGATAATGCACTCAAAGGGCATTAAGCCTAGAGGGTGAAAACTGAGTTTCCTTGAGAGCTGCTTGGAAGCCTGATGGTGTGTGAAGTCAGTGAGCCAAATGGAGTTGTTCTCCCACAAGAACCACTCGGCTGATTCTTCTTCAATATGCGCTTCACCAACATGCAGTGTTTCCTTGATTGAATTAGCTCTCACACCAATATTTGTGCCTAGAGCCTTTGCATTGAGGGCTATCTGAAAATGGCTTTGGCGCTGAAGTTGTCTGTGAATGTGGAGTTGGTGGCACGTGAAACCCGCATGTGGAGCATTGGTTTGTGTGGGATGCTCTACCAGGTGCATTTCATTCCTAGGCACTCAAAGGGCATTAAGCCTAGAGTGTGAAAACTGAGTTTCCTTGAGAGCTGCTTGGAAGCCTGATGGTGTGTGAAGTTAGTGAGCCAAATGGAGTTGTTGTCCCACAAGAACCACTCGGCTGATCCTTCTTCAATATGCCCTTCACCAACATGCAGTGTTTCCTTGATTGAATTAGCTCTCACACCAATATTTGTGCCTAGAGCCTTTGCATTGAGGGCTATCTGAAAATGGCTTTGGCGCTGAAGTTGTCTGTGAATGTGGAGTTGGTGGCATGTGAAACCCGCATGTGGAGCATTGGTTTGTGTGGGATGCTCTACCAGGTTCATTCCTAGATAATGCACTCAAAGGGCATTAAGCCTAGAGTGTGAAAACTGAGTTTCCTTGAGAGCTGCTTGGAAGCCTGATGGTGTGTGAAGTTAGTGAGCCAAATGGAGTTGTTCTCCCACAAGAACCACTCGGCTGATTCTTCTTCAATATGCGCTTCACCAACATGCAGTGTTTCCTTGATTGAATTAGCTCTCACACCAATATTTCGCCTAGAGCCTTTGCATTGAGGGCTATCTGAAAATGGCTTTGGCGCTGAAGTTGTCTGTGAATGTGGAGTTGGTGGCATGTGAAACCCGCATGTGGAGCATTGGTTTGTGTGGGATGCTCTACCAGGTTCATTCCTAGATAATGCACTCAAAGGGCATTAAGCCTAGAGGGTGAAAACTGAGTTTCCTTGAGAGCTGCATGCAAGCCTGATGGTGTGTGAAGTCAGTGAGCCAAATGGAGTTGTTCTCCCACAAGAACCACTCGGCTGATTCTTCTTCAATATGCGCTTCACCAACATGCAGTGTTTCCTTGATTGAATTAGCTCTCACACCAATATTTCAGCCTAGAGCCTTTGCATTGAGGGCTATCTGAAAATGGCTTTGGCGCTGAAGTTGTCTGTGAATGTGGAGTTGGTGGCATGTGAAACCCGCATGTGGAGCATTGGTTTGTGTGGGATGCTCTACCAGGTGCATTTCATTCCTAGGCACTCAAAGGGCATTAAGCCTAGAGTGTGAAAACTGAGTTTCCTTGAGAGCTGCTTGGAAGCCTGATGGTGTGTGAAGTTAGTGAGCCAAGTGGAGTTGTTCTCCCACAAGAACCACTCGGCTGATCCTTCTTCAATATGCGCTTCACCAACATGCAGTGTTTCCTTGATTGAATTAGCTCTCACACCAATATTTCGCCTAGAGCCTTTGCATTGAGGGCTATCTGAAAATGGCTTTGGCGCTGAAGTTGTCTGTGAATGTGGAGTTGGTGGCATGTGAAACCCGCATGTGGAGCATTCGTTTGTGTGGGATGCTCTACCAGGTTCATTCCTACATAATGCACTCAAAGGGCATTAAGCCTAGAGGGTGAAAACTGAGTTTCCTTGAGAGCTGCATGCAAGCCTGATGGTGTGTGAAGTCAGTGAGCCAAATGGAGTTGTTCTCCCACAAGAACCACTCGGCTGATTCTTCTTCAATATGCGCTTCACCAACATGCAGTGTTTCCTTGATTGAATTAGCTCTCACACCAATATTTCAGCCTAGAGCCTTTGCATTGAGGGCTATCTGAAAATGGCTTTGGCGCTGAAGTTGTCTGTGAATGTGGAGTTGGTGGCACGTGAAACCCGCATGTGGAGCATTGGTTTGTGTGGGATGCTCTACCAGGTGCATTTCATTCCTAGGCACTCAAAGGGCATTAAGCCTAGAGTGTGAAAAACTGAGTTTCCTTGAGAGCTGCATGGAAGCCTGATAGTGTGTGAAGTTAGTGAGCCAAATGGAGTTGTTGTCCCACAAGAACCACTCGCCTGATTCTTCTTCAATATGCGCTTCACCAACATGCAGTGTTTCCTTGATTGAATTAGCTCTCACACCAATATTTGCGCCTAGAGCCTTTGCATTGAGGGCTATCTGAAAATGGCTTTGGCGCTGAAGTTGTCTGTGAATGTGGAGTTGGTGGCATGTGAAACCCGCATGTGGAGCATTGGTTTGTGTGGGATGCTCTACCAGGTGCATTTCATTCCTAGGCACTCAAAGGGCATTAAGCCTAGAGTGTGAAAACTGAGTTTCCTTGAGAGCTGCTTGGAAGCCTGATGGTGTGTGAAGTTAGTGAGCCAAGTGGAGTTGTTCTCCCACAAGAACCACTCGGCTGATTCTTCTTCAATATGCGCTTCACCAACATGCAGTGTTTCCTTGATTGAATTAGCTCTCACACCAATATTTCGCCTAGAGCCTTTGCATTGAGGGCTATCTGAAAATGGCTTTGGCGCTGAAGTTGTCTGTGAATGTGGAGTTGGTGGCATGTGAAACCCGCATGTGGAGCATTGGTTTGTGTGGATGCTCTACCAGGTTCATTCCTAGATAATGCACTCAAAGGGCATTAAGCCTAGAGGGTGAAAACTGAGTTTCCTTGAGAGCTGCATGCAAGCCTGATGGTGTGTGAAGTCAGTGAGCCAAATGGAGTTGTTCTCCCACAAGAACCACTGGGCTGATTCTTCTTCAATATGCGCTTCACCAACATGCAGTGTTTCCTTGATTGAATTAGCTCTCACACCAATATTTCAGCCTAGAGCCTTTGCATTGAGGGCTATCTGAAAATGGCTTTGGCGCTGAAGTTGTCTGTGAATGTGGAGTTGGTGGCATGTGAAACCCGCATGTGGAGCATTGGTTTGTGTGCGATGCTCTACCAGGTGCATTTCATTCCTAGGCACTCAAAGGGCATTAAGCCTAGAGTGTGAAAACTGAGTTTCCTTGAGAGCTGCTTGGAAGCCTGATGGTGTGTGAAGTTAGTGAGCCAAGTGGAGTTGTTCTCCCACAAGAACCACTCGGCTGATCCTTCTTCAATATGCGCTTCACCAACATGCAGTGTTTCCTTGATTGAATTAGCTCTCACACCAATATTTCGCCTAGAGCCTTTGCATTGAGGGCTATCTGAAAATGGCTTTGGCGCTGAAGTTGTCTGTGAATGTGGAGTTGTTGGCATGTGAAACCCGCATGTGGAGCATTGGTTTGTGTGGGATGCTCTACCAGGTTCATTCCTACATAATGCACTCAAAGGGCATTAAGCCTAGAGGGTGAAAACTGAGTTTCCTTGAGAGCTGCATGCAAGCCTGATGGTGTGTGAAGTCAGTGAGCCAAATGGAGTTGTTCTCCCACAAGAACCACTCGGCTGATTCTTCTTCAATATGCGCTTCACCAACATGCAGTGTTTCCTTGATTGAATTAGCTCTCACACCAATATTTCAGCCTAGAGCCTTTGCATTGAGGGCTATCTGAAAATGGCTTTGGCGCTGAAGTTGTCTGTGAATGTGGAGTTGGTGGCACGTGAAACCCGCATGTGGAGCATTGGTTTGTGTGGGATGCTCTACCAGGTGCATTTCATTCCTAGGCACTCAAAGGGCATTAAGCCTAGAGTGTGAAAACTGAGTTTCCATGAGAGCTGCATGGAAGCCTGATAGTGTGTGAAGTTAGTGAGCCAAATGGAGTTGTTGTCCCACAAGAACCACTCGCCTGATTCTTCTTCAATATGCGCTTCACCAACATGCAGTGTTTCCTTGATTGAATTAGCTCTCACACCAATATTTGCGCCTAGAGCCTTTGCATTGAGGGCTATCTGAAAATGGCTTTGGCGCTGAAGTTGTCTGTGAATGTGGAGTTGGTGGCATGTGAAACCCGCATGTGGAGCATTGGTTTGTGTGGGATGCTCTACCAGGTGCATTTCATTCCTAGGCACTCAAAGGGCATTAAGCCTAGAGTGTGAAAACTGAGTTTCCTTGAGAGCTGCTTGGAAGCCTGATGGTGTGTGAAGTTAGTGAGCCAAGTGGAGTTCTTCTCCCACAAGAACCACTCGGCTGATTCTTCTTCAATATGCGCTTCACCAACATGCAGTGTTTCCTTGATTGAATTAGCTCTCACACCAATATTTCGCCTAGAGCCTTTGCATTGAGGGCTATCTGAAAATGGCTTTGGCGCTGAAGTTGTCTGTGAATGTGGAGTTGGTGGCATGTGAAACCCGCATGTGGAGCATTGGTTTGTGTGGGATGCTCTACCAGGTTCATTCCTAGATAATGCACTCAAAGGGCATTAAGCCTAGAGGGTGAAAACTGAGTTTCCTTGAGAGCTGCATGCAAGCCTGATGGTGTGTGAAGTCAGTGAGCAAAATGGAATTGTTCTCCCACAAGAACCACTCGGCTGATTCTTCTTCAATATGCGCTTCACCAACATGCAGTGTTTCCTTGATTGAATTAGCTCTCACACCAATATTTGTGCCTAGAGCTTTTGCATTGAGGGCTATCTGAAAATGGCTTTGGCGCTGAAGTTGTCTGTGAATGTGGAGTTGGTGGCATGTGAAACCCGCATGTGGAGCATTGGTTTGTGTGGGATGCTCTACCAGGTGCATTTCATTCCTAGGCACTCAAAGGGCATTAAGCCTAGAGTGTGAAAACTGAGTTTCCTTGAGAGCTGCTTGGAAGCCTGATGGTGTGTGAAGTTAGTGAGCCAAGTGGAGTTGTTCTCCCACAAGAACCACTCGGCTGATTCTTCTTCAATATGCGCTTCACCAACATGCAGTGTTTCCTTGATTGAATTAGCTCTCACACCAATATTTCGCCTAGAGCCTTTGCATTGAGGGCTATCTGAAAATGGCTTTGGCGCTGAAGTTGTCTGTGAATGTGGAGTTGGTGGCATGTGAAACCCGCATGTGGAGCATTGGTTTGTGTGGGATGCTCTACCAGGTTCATTCCTAGATAATGCACTCAAAGGGCATTAAGCCTAGAGTGTGAAAACTGAGTTTCCTTGAGAGCTGCATGCAAGCCTGATGGTGTGTGAAGTCAGTGAGCCAAATGGAGTTGTTCTCCCACAGGAACCACTCGGCTGATTCTTCTTCAATATGCGCTTCACCAACATGCAGTGTTTCCTTGATTGAATTAGCTCTCACACCAATATTTCGGCCTAGAGCCTTTGCATTGAGGGCTATCTGAAAATGGCTTTGGCGCTGAAGTTGTCTGTGAATGTGGAGTTGGTGGCATGTGAAACCCGCATGTGGAGCATTGGTTTGTGTGGGATGCTCTACCAGGTTCATTCCTAGATAATGCACTCAAAGGGCATTAAGACTAGAGGGGTCCAAACTGAGTTTCCTTGAGAGCTGCTTGGAAGCCTGATGGTGTGTGAAGTTAGTGAGCCAAGTGGAGTTGTTCTCCCACAAGAACCACTCGGCTGATTCTTCTTCAATATGCGCTTCACCAACATGCAGTGTTTCCTTGATTGAATTAGCTCTCACACCAATATTTCGCCTAGAGCCTTTGCATTGAGGGCTATCTGAAAATGGCTTTGGCGCTGAAGTTGTCTGTGAATGTGGAGTTGGTGGCATGTGAAACCCGCATGTGGAGCATTCGTTTGTGTGGGATGCTAGACCAGGTTCATTCCTAGATAATGCACTCAAAGGGCATTAAGCCTAGAGGGTGAAAACTGAGTTTCTTGAGAGCTGCATGCAAGCCTGATGGTGTGTGAAGTCAGTGAGCCAAATGGAGTTGTTCTCCCACAAGAACCACTCGGCTGATTCTTCTTCAATATGCGCTTCACCAACATGCAGTGTTTCCTTGATTGAATTAGCTCTCACACCAATATTTGTGCCTAGAGCTTTTGCATTGAGGGCTATCTGAAAATGGCTTTGGCGCTGAAGTTGTCTGTGAATGTGGAGTTGGTGGCATGTGAAACCCGCATGTGGAGCATTGGTTTGTGTGGGATGCTCTACCAGGTGCATTTCATTCCTAGGCACTCAAAGGGCATTAAGCCTAGAGTGTGAAAACTGAGTTTCCTTGAGAGCTGCTTGGAAGCCTGATGGTGTGTGAAGTTAGTGAGCCAAATGGAGTTGTTCTACCACAAGAACCACTCGGCTGATTCTTCTTCAATATGCGCTTCACCAACATGCAGTGTTTCCTTGATTGAATTAGCTCTCACACCAATATTTGTGCCTAGAGCCTTTGCATTGAGGGCTATCTGAAAATGGCTTTGGCGCTGAAGTTGTCTGTGAATGTGGAGTTGGTGGCATGTGAAACCCGTATGTGGAGCATTGGTTTGTTTCGGATGCTCTACCAGGTTCATTCCTAGATAATGCACTCAAAGGGCATTAAGCCTAGAGTGTGAAAACTGAGTTTCCTTGAGAGCTGCTTGGAAGCCTGATGCTGTGTGAAGTTAGTGAGCCAAATGGAGTTGTTCTCCCACAAGAACCACTCGGCTGATTCTTCTTCAATATGCGCTTCACCAACATGCAGTGTTTCCTTGATTGAATTAGCTCTCACACCAATATTTCGGCCTAGAGCCTTTGCATTGAGGGCTATCTGAAAATGGCTTTGGCGCTGAAGTTGTCTGTGAATGTGGAGTTGGTGGCATGTGAAACCCGCATGTGGAGCATTGGTTTGTGTTGGATGCTCTACCAGGTGCATTTCATTCCTAGGCACTCAAAGGGCATTAAGCCTAGAGTGTGAAAACTGAGTTTCCTTGAGAGCTGCTTGGAAGCCTGATGGTGTGTGAAGTTAGTGAGCCAAGTGGAGTTGTTCTCCCACAAGAACCACTCGGCTGATTCTTCTTCAATATGCGCTTCACCAACATGCAGTGTTTCCTTGATTGAATTAGCTCTCACACCAATATTTCGCCTAGAGCCTTTGCATTGAGGGCTATCTGAAAAACGGCTTTGGCGCTGAAGTTGTCTGTGAATGTGGAGTTGGTGGCATGTGAAACCCGCATGTGGAGCATTGGTTTGTGTGGGATGCTCTACCAGGTTCATTCCTAGATAATGCACTCAAAGGGCATTAAGCCTAGAGTGTGAAAACTGAGTTTCCTTGAGAGCTGCTTGGAAGCCTGATGGTGTGTGAAGTTAGTGAGCCAAATGGAGTTGTTCTCCCACAAGAACCACTCGGCTGATTCTTCTTCAATATGCCCTTCACCAACATGCAGTGTTTCCTTGATTGAATTAGCTCTCACACCAATATTTGGGCCTAGAGCCTTTGCATTGAGGGCTATCTGAAAATGGCTTTGGCGCTGAAGTTGTCTGTGAATGTGGAGTTGGTGGCATGTGAAACCCGCATGTGGAGCATTGGTTTGTGTGGGATGCTCTACCAGGTTCATTCCTAGATAATGCGCTCAAAGGGCATTAAGACTAGAGGGTCCAAACTGAGTTTCCTTGAGAGCTGCTTGGAAGCCTGATGGTGTGTGAAGTTAGTGAGCCAAATGGAGTTGTTCTCCCACAAGAACCACTCGGCTGATTCTTCTTCAATATGCGCTTCACCAACATGCAGTGTTTCCTTGATTGAATTAGCTCTCACACCAATATTTCGCCTAGAGCCTTTGCATTGAGGGCTATCTGAAAATGGCTTTGGCGCTGAAGTTGTCTGTGAATGTGGAGTTGGTGGCATGTGAAACCCGCATGTGGAGCATTGGTTTGTGTGGGATGCTCGACCAGGTTCATTCCTAGATAATGCACTCAAAGGGCATTAAGCCTAGAGGGTGAAAACTGAGTTTCCTTGAGAGCTGCATGCAAGCCTGATGGTGTGTGAAGTCAGTGAGCCAAATGGAGTTGTTCTCCCACAAGAACCACTCGGCTGATTCTTCTTCAATATGCGCTTCACCAACATGCAGTGTTTCCTTGATTGAATTAGCTCTCACACCAATATTTCGGCCTAGAGCCTTTGCATTGAGGGGCTATGTGAAAATGGCTTTGGCGCTGAAGTTGTCTGTGAATGTGGAGTTGGTGGCATGTGAAACCCGCATGTGGAGCATTGGTTTGTGTGGGATGCTCTACCAGGTGCATTTCATTCCTAGGCACTCAAAGGAGATTAAGCCTAGAGTGTGAAAACTGAGTTTCCTTGAGAGCTGCTTGGAAGCCTGATGGTGTGTGAAGTTAGTGAGCCAAATGGAGTTGTTCTCCCACAAGAACCACTCGGCTAATCCTTCTTCAATATGCGCTTCACCAACATGCAGTGTTTCCTTGATTGAATTAGCTCTCACACCAATATTTGTGCCTAGAGCCTTTGCATTGAGGGCTATCTGAAAATGGCTTTGGCGCTGAAGTTGTCTGTGAATGTGGAGTTGGTGGCATGTGAAACCCGCATGTGGAGCATTGGTTTGTGTGGGATGCTCTACCAGGTTCATTCCTAGATAATGCACTCAAAGGGCATTAAGCCTAGAGTGTGAAAACTGAGTTTCCTTGACAGCTGCTTGGAATCCTGATGGTGTGTGAAGTTAGTGAGCCAAATGGAGTTCTTCTCCCACAAGAACCACTCGGCTGATTCTTCTTCAATATGCGCTTCACCAACATGCAGTGTTTCCTTGATTGAATTAGCTCTCACACCAATATTTCGGCCTAGAGCCTTTGCATTGAGGGCTATCTGAAAATGGCTTTGGCGCTGAAGTTGTCTGTGAATGTGGAGTTGGTGGCATGTGAAACCCGCATGTGGAGCATTGGTTTGTGTGGGATGCTCTACCAGGTGCATTTCATTCCTAGGCACTCAAAGGGCATTAAGCCTAGAGTGTGAAAACTGAGTTTCCTTGAGAGCTGCTTGGAAGCCTGATGGTGTGTGAAGTTAGTGAGCCAAGTGGAGTTGTTCTCCCACAAGAATCACTCGGCTGATTCTTCTTCAATATGCGCTTCACCAACATGCAGTGTTTCCTTGATTGAATTAGCTCTCACACCAATATTTCGCCTAGAGCCTTTGCATTGAGGGCTATCTGAAAATGGCTTTGGTCTGAAGTTGTCTGTGAATGTGGAGTTGGTGGCATGTGAAACCCGCATGTGGAGCATTGGTTTGTGTGGGATGCTCTACCAGGTTCATTCCTAGATAATGCACTCAAAGGGCATTAAGCCTAGAGGGTGAAAACTGAGTTTCCTTGAGAGCTGCTTGGAAGCCTGATGGTGTGTGAAGTTAGTGAGCCAAATGGAGTTGTTCTCCCACAAGAACCACTCGGCTGATTCTTCTTCAATATGCGCTTCACCAACATGCAGTGTTTCCTTGATTGAATTAGCTCTCACACCAATATTTGGGCCTAGAGCCTTTGCATTGAGGGCTATCTGAAAATGGCTTTGGCGCTGAAGTTGTCTGTGAATGTGGAGTTGGTGGCATGTGAAACCCGCATGTGGAGCATTGGTTTGTTGTGGATGCTCTACCAGGTGCATTTCATTCCTAGGCACTCAAAGGGCATTAAGCCTAGAGTGTGAAAACTGAGTTTCCTTGAGAGCTGCTTGGAAGCCTGATGGTGTGTGAAGTTAGTGAGCCAAATGGAGTTGTTCTCCCACAAGAACCACTCGGCTGATTCTTCTTCAATATGCGCTTCACCAACATGCAGTGTTTCCTTGATTGAATTAGCTCTCACACCAATATTTCGGCCTAGAGCCTTTGCATTGAGGGCTATCTGAAAATGGCTTTGGCGCTGAAGTTGTCTGTGAATGTGGAGTTGGTGGCATGTGAAACCCGCATGTGGAGCATTGGTTTGTGTGGGATGCTCTCCCAGGTTCATTCCTACATAATGCACTCAAAGGGCATTAAGCCTAGAGGGTGAAAACCTAGTTTCCTTGAGAGCTGCATGCAAGCCTGATGGTGTGTGAAGTCAGTGAGCCAAATGGAGTTGTTCTCCCACAAGAACCACTCGGCTGATTCTTCTTCAATATGCGCTTCACCAACATGCAGTGTTTCCTTGATTGAATTAGCTCTCACACCAATATTTGTGCCTAGAGCCTTTGCATTGAGGGCTATCTGAAAATGGCTTTGGCGCTGAAGTTGTCTGTGAATGTGGAGTTGGTGGCATGTGAAACCCGCATGTGGAGCATTGGTTTGTGTTGGATGCTCTACCAGGTGCATTTCATTCCTAGGCACTCAAAGGGCATTAAGCCTAGAGTGTGAAAACTGAGTTTCCTTGAGAGCTGCTTGGAAGCCTGATGGTGTATGAAGTTAGTGAGCCAAATGGAGTTGTTCTCCCACAAGAACCACTCGGCTGATCCTTCTTCAATATGCACTTCACCAACATGCAGTGTTTCCTTGATTGAATTAGCTCTCACACCAATATTTGTGCCTAGAGCCTTTGCATTGAGGGCTATCTGAAAATGGCTTTGGCGCTGAAGTTGTCTGTGAATGTGGAGTTGGTGGCATGTGAAACCCGCATGTGGAGCATTGGTTTGTGTGGGATGCTCTACCAGGTTCATTCCTACATAATGCACTCAAAGGGCATTAAGCCTAGAGTGTGAAAACTGAGTTTCCTTGAGAGCTGCTTGGAAGCCTGATGGTGTGTGAAGTTAGTGAGCCAAATGGAGTTGTTGTCCCACAAGAACCACTCTGCTGATTCTTCTTCAATATGCGCTTCACCAACATGCAGTGTTTCCTTGATTGAATTAGCTCTCACACCAATATTTGCGCCTAGAGCCTTTGCATTGAGGGCTATCTGAAAATGGCTTTGGCGCTGAAGTTGTCTGTGAATGTGGAGTTGGTGGCATGTGAAACCCGCATGTGGAGCATTGGTTTGTGTGGGATGCTCTACCAGGTTCATTCCTAAATAATGCACTCAAATGGCATTAAGCCTAGAGTGTGAAAACTGAGTTTCCTTGAGAGCTGCTTGGAAGCCTGATGGTGTGTGAAGTTAGTGAGCCAAATGGAGTTGTTGTCCCACAAGAACCACTCGGCTGATTCTTCTTCAATATGCGCTTCACCAACATGCAGTGTTTCCTTGATTGAATTAGCTCTCACACCAATATTTTCGCCTAGAGCCTTTGCATTGAGGGCTATCTGAAAATGGCTTTGGCGCTGAAGTTGTCTGTGAATGTGGAGTTGGTGGCATGTGAAACCCGCATGTGGAGCATTGGTTTGTGTGGGATGCTCTACCAGGTTCATTCCTACATAATGCACTCAAAGGGCATTAAGCCTAGAGTGTGAAAACTGAGTTTCCTTGAGAGCTGCATGCAAGCCTGATGGTGTGTGAAGTCAGTGAGCCAAATGGAGTTGTTCTACCACAAGAACCACTCGGCTGATTCTTCTTCAATATGCGCTTCACCAACATGCAGTGTTTCCTTGATTGAATTAGCTCTCACACCAATATTTCGGCCTAGAGCCTTTGCATTGAGGGCTATCTGAAAACGGGTGTGGCGCTGAAGTTGTCTGTGAATGTGGAGTTGGTGGCATGTGCAACCCGCATGTGGAGCATTGGTTTGTGTGGGATGCTCTACCAGGTTCATTCCTACAAAATGCACTCAAAGGGCATTAAGCCTTGAGTGTGAAAACTGAGTTTCCTTGAGAGCTGCTTGGAAGCCTGATGGTGTGTGAAGTTAGTGAGCCAAATGGAGTTGATCTCCCACAAGAACCACTCGGCTGATTCTTCTTCAATATGCGCTTCACCAACATGCAGTGTTTCCTTGATTGAATTAGCTCTCACACCAATATTTCGGCCTAGAGCCTTTGCATTGAGGGCTATCTGAAAATGGCTTTGGCGCTGAAGTTGTCTGTGAATGTGGAGTTGGTGGCATGTGAAACCCGCATGTGGAGCATTGGTTTGTGTGGGATGCTCTACCAGGTTCATTCCTACATAATGCACTCAAAGGGCATTAAGCCTAGAGTGTGAAAACTGAGTTTCCTTGAGAGCTGCTTGGAAGCCTGATGGTGTGTGAAGTTAGTGAGCCAAATGGAGGTGTTCTCCCACAAGAACCACTCGGCTGATTCTTCTTCAATATGCACTTCACCAACATGCAGTGTTTCCTTGATTGAATTAGCTCTCACACCAATATTTTCTCCTAGAGCCTTTGTATTGAGGGCTATCTGAAAATGGCTTTGGCGCTGATGTTGCCTGTGAATGTGGAGTTGGTGGCATGTGAAACCCGCCTGTGGAGCATTGGTTCGTGTGGGATGCTCTACCAGGTTCATTCCTAGATAATGCACTCAAAGGGCATTAAGCATAGAGTGTGAAAACTGAGTTTCCTTGAGAGCTGCTTGGAAGCCTGATGGTGTGTGAAGTTAGTGAGCCAAATGGAGTTGTTCTCCCACAAGAACCACTCGGCTGATTCTTCTTCAATATGCGCTTCACCAACATGCAGTGTTTCCTTGATTGAATTAGCTCTCACACCAATATTTGGGCCTAGAGCCTTTGCATTGAGGGCTATGTGAAAATGGCTTTGGCGCTGAAGTTGTCTGTGAATGTGGAGTTGGTGGCATGTGAAACCCGCATGTGGAGCATGGGTTTGTGTGGGATGCTCTACCAGATGCATTTCATTCCTAGGCACTCAAAGGGGATTAAGCCTAGAGTGTGAAAACTGAGTTTCCTTGAGAGCTGCTTGGAAGCCTGATGGTGTGTGAAGTTAGTGAGCCAAATGGAGTTGTTCTCCCACAAGAACCACTCGGCTGATCCTTCTTCAATATGCGCTTCACCAACATGCAGTGTTTCCTTGATTGAATTAGCTCTCACACCAATATTTGTGCCTATAGCCTTTGCATTGAGGGCTATCTGAAAATGGCTTTGGCGCTGAAGTTGTCTGTGAATGTGGAGTTGGTGGCATATGAAACCCGCATGTGGAGCCTTGGTTTGTGTGGGATGCTCTACCAGGTTCATTCCTAGATAATGCACTCAAAGGGCATTAAGCCTAGAGTGTGAAAACTGAGTTTCCTTGAGAGCTGCTTGGAAGCCTGATGGTGTGTGAAGTTAGTGAGCCAAATGGAGTTGTTGTCCCACAAGAACCACTCTGCTGATTCTTCTTCAATATGCGCTTCACCAACATGCAGTGTTTCCTTGATAGAATTAGCTCTCACACCAATATTTCGGCCTAGAGCCTTTGCATTGAGGGCTATCTGAAAATGGCTTTGGCGCTGAAGTTGTCTGTGAATGTGGAGTTGGTGGCATGTGAAACCCGCATGTGGAGCATTGGTTTGTGTGGGATGCTCTACCAGGTTCATTCCTACAAAATGCACTCAAAGGGCATTAAGCATAGAGTGTGAAAACTGAGTTTCCTTGAGAGCTGCATGCAAGCCTGATGGTGTGTGAAGTCTGTGAGCCAAATGGAGTTGTTCTCCCACAAGAACCACTCGGCTGATTCTTCTTCAACATGCGCTTCACCAACATGCAGTGTTTCCTTGATTGAATTAGCTCTCACACCAATATTTGTGCCTAGAGCCTTTGCATTGAGGGCTATCTGAAAATGGCTTTGGCGCTGAAGTTGTCTGTGAATGTGGAGTTGGTGGCCTGTGAAACCCGCATGTGGAGCATTGGTTTGTGTGGGATGCTCTACCAGGTGCATTTCATTCCTAGGCACTCAAAGGGCATTAAGCCTAGAGTGTGAAAACTGAGTTTCCTTGAGAGCTGCTTGGAAGCCGGATGGTGTGTGAAGTTAGTGAGCCAAATGGAGTTGTTCTCCCACAAGAACCACTCGGCTGATTCTTCTTCAATATGCCCTTCACCAACATGCAGTGTTTCCTTGATAGAATTAGCTCTCACACCAATATTTGGGCCTAGAGCCTTTGCATTGAGGGCTATCTGAAAATGGCTTTGGCGCTGAAGTTGTCTGTGAATGTGGAGTTGGTGGCATGTGAAACCCGCATGTGGAGCATTGGTTTGTGTGGGATGCTCTACCAGGTTCATTCCTAGATAATGCACTCAAAGGGCATTAAGCCTAGAGTGTGAAAACTGAGTTTCCTTGAGAGCTGCTTGGAAGCCTGATGGTGTGTGAAGTTAGTGAGCCAAATGGAGTTGTTCTCCCACAAGAACCACTCGGCTGATTCTTCTTCAATATGCGCTTCACCAACATGCAGTGTTTCCTTGATTGAATTAGCTCTCACACCAATATTTCGCCTAGAGCCTTTGCATTGAGGGCTATCTGAAAATGGCTTTGGCGCTGAAGTTGTCTGTGAATGTGGAGTTGGTGGCATGTGAAACCCGCATGTGGAGCATTGGTTTGTGTGGGATGCTCTACCAGGTTCATTCCTAGATAATGCACTCAAAGGGCATTAAGCCTAGAGGGTGAAAACTGAGTTTCCTTGAGAGCTGCATGCAAGCCTGATGGTGTGTGAAGTCAGTGAGCCAAATGGAGTTGTTCTCCCACAAGAACCACTCGGCTGATTCTTCTTCAATATGCGCTTCACCAACATGCAGTGTTTCCTTGATTGAATTAGCTCTCACACCAATATTTCGGCCTAGAGCCTTTGCATTGAGGGCTATGTGAAAATGGCTTTGGCGCTGAAGTTGTCTGTGAATGTGGAGTTGGTGGCATGTGAAACCCGCATGTGGAGCATTGGTTTGTGTGGGATGCTCTACCAGGTGCATTTCATTCCTAGGCACTCAAAGGAGATTAAGCCTAGAGTGTGAAAACTGAGTTTCCTTGAGAGCTGCTTGGAAGCCTGATGGTGTGTGAAGTTAGTGAGCCAAATGGAGTTGTTCTCCCACAAGAACCACTCGGCTAATCCTTCTTCAATATGCGCTTCACCAACATGCAGTGTTTCCTTGATTGAATTAGCTCTCACACCAATATTTGTGCCTAGAGCCTTTGCATTGAGGGCTATCTGAAAATGGCTTTGGCGCTGAAGTTGTCTGTGAATGTGGAGTTGGTGGCATGTGAAACCCGCATGTGGAGCATTGGTTTGTGTGGGATGCTCTACCAGGTTCATTCCTAGATAATGCACTCAAAGGGCATTAAGCCTAGAGTGTGAAAACTGAGTTTCCTTGAGAGCTGCTTGGAAGCCTGATGGTGTGTGAAGTTAGTGAGCCAAATGGAGTTGTTCTCCCACAAGAACCACTCGGCTGATTCTTCTTCAATATGCGCTTCACCAACATGCAGTGTTTCCTTGATTGAATTAGCTCTCACACCAATATTTCGGCCTAGAGCCTTTGCATTGAGGGCTATCTGAAAATGGCTTTGGCGCTGAAGTTGTCTGTGAATGTGGAGTTGGTGGCATGTGAAACCCGCATGTGGAGCATTGGTTTGTGTGGGATGCTCTACCAGGTGCATTTCATTCCTAGGCACTCAAAGGGCATTAAGCCTAGAGTGTGAAAACTGAGTTTCCTTGAGAGCTGCTTGGAAGCCTGATGGTGTGTGAAGTTAGTGAGCCAAGTGGAGTTGTTCTCCCACAAGAATCACTCGGCTGATTCTTCTTCAATATGCGCTTCACCAACATGCAGTGTTTCCTTGATTGAATTAGCTCTCACACCAATATTTCGCCTAGAGCCTTTGCATTGAGGGCTATCTGAAAATGGCTTTGGTCTGAAGTTGTCTGTGAATGTGGAGTTGGTGGCATGTGAAACCCGCATGTGGAGCATTGGTTTGTGTGGGATGCTCTACCAGGTTCATTCCTAGATAATGCACTCAAAGGGCATTAAGCCTAGAGGGTGAAAACTGAGTTTCCTTGAGAGCTGCTTGGAAGCCTGATGGTGTGTGAAGTTAGTGAGCCAAATGGAGTTGTTCTCCCACAAGAACCACTCGGCTGATTCTTCTTCAATATGCGCTTCACCAACATGCAGTGTTTCCTTGATTGAATTAGCTCTCACACCAATATTTCGGCCTAGAGCCTTTGCATTGAGGGCTATCTGAAAATGGCTTTGGCGCTGAAGTTGTCTGTGAATGTGGAGTTGGTGGCATGTGAAACCCGCATGTGGAGCATTGGTTTGTTGTGGATGCTCTACCAGGTGCATTTCATTCCTAGGCACTCAAAGGGCATTAAGCCTAGAGTGTGAAAACTGAGTTTCCTTGAGAGCTGCTTGGAAGCCTGATGGTGTGTGAAGTTAGTGAGCCAAATGGAGTTGTTCTCCCACAAGAACCACTCGGCTGATTCTTCTTCAATATGCGCTTCACCAACATGCAGTGTTTCCTTGATTGAATTAGCTCTCACACCAATATTTCGGCCTAGAGCCTTTGCATTGAGGGCTATCTGAAAATGGCTTTGGCGCTGAAGTTGTCTGTGAATGTGGAGTTGGTGGCATGTGAAACCCGCATGTGGAGCATTGGTTTGTGTGGGATGCTCTACCAGGTTCATTCCTACATAATGCACTCAAAGGGCATTAAGCCTAGAGGGTGAAAACCTAGTTTCCTTGAGAGCTGCATGCAAGCCTGATGGTGTGTGAAGTCAGTGAGCCAAATGGAGTTGTTCTCCCACAAGAACCACTCGGCTGATTCTTCTTCAATATGCGCTTCACCAACATGCAGTGTTTCCTTGATTGAATTAGCTCTCACACCAATATTTGTGCCTAGAGCCTTTGCATTGAGGGCTATCTGAAAATGGCTTTGGCGCTGAAGTTGTCTGTGAATGTGGAGTTGATGGCATGTGAAACCCGCATGTGGAGCATTGGTTTGTGTGGAATGCTCTACCAGGTGCATTTCATTCCTAGGCACTCAAAGGGCATTAAGCCTGGAGTGTGAAAACTGAGTTTCCTTGAGAGCTGCTTGGAAGCCTGATTTTGTGTGAAGTTAGTGAGCCAAGTGGAGTTGATCTCCCACAAGAACCACTCGGCTGATTCTTCTTCAATATGCGCTTCACCAACATGCAGTGTTTCCTTGATTGAATTAGCTCTCACACCAATATTTCGCCTAGAGCCTTTGCATTGAGGGCTATCTGAAAATGGCTTTGGCGCTGAAGTTGTCTGTGAATGTGGAGTTGGTGGCATGTGAAACCCGCATGTGGAGCATTGGTTTGTGTGGGATGCTCTACCAGGTTCATTCCTACATAATGCACTCAAAGGGCATTAAGCCTAGAGGGTCCAAACTGAGTTTCCTTGAGAGCTGCTTGGAAGCCTGATGGTGTGTGAAGTCAGTGAGCCAAATGGAGTTGTTCTCCCACAAGAACCACTCGGCTGATTCTTCTTCAATATGCGCTTCACCAACATGCAGTGTTTCCTTGATTGAATTAGCTCTCACACCAATATTTGTGCCTAGAGCCTTTGCATTGAGGGCTATCTGAAAATGGCTTTGGCGCTGAAGTTGTCTGTGAATGTGGAGTTGGTGGCATGTGAAACCCGCATGTGGAGCATTGGTTTGTGTTGGATGCTCTACCAGGTGCATTTCATTCCTAGGCACTCAAAGGGCATTAAGCCTAGAGTGTGAAAACTGAGTTTCCTTGAGAGCTGCTTGGAAGCCTGATGGTGTATGAAGTTAGTGAGCCAAATGGAGTTGTTCTCCCACAAGAACCACTCGGCTGATCCTTCTTCAATATGCACTTCACCAACATGCAGTGTTTCCTTGATTGAATTAGCTCTCACACCAATATTTGTGCCTAGAGCCTTTGCATTGAGGGCTATCTGAAAATGGCTTTGGCGCTGAAGTTGTCTGTGAATGTGGAGTTGGTGGCATGTGAAACCCGCATGTGGAGCATTGGTTTGTGTGGGATGCTCTACCAGGTTCATTCCTACATAATGCACTCAAAGGGCATTAAGCCTAGAGTGTGAAAACTGAGTTTCCTTGAGAGCTGCTTGGAAGCCTGATGGTGTGTGAAGTTAGTGAGCCAAATGGAGTTGTTGTCCCACAAGAACCACTCTGCTGATTCTTCTTCAATATGCGCTTCACCAACATGCAGTGTTTCGTTGATTGAATTAGCTCTCACACCAATATTTGCGCCTAGAGCCTTTGCATTGAGGGCTATCTGAAAATGGCTTTGGCGCTGAAGTTGTCTGTGAATGTGGAGTTGGTGGCATGTGAAACCCGCATGTGGAGCATTGGTTTGTGTGGGATGCTCTACCAGGTTCATTCCTAGATAATGCACTCAAATGGCATTAAGCCTAGAGTGTGAAAACTGAGTTTCCTTGAGAGCTGCTTGGAAGCCTGATGGTGTGTGAAGTTAGTGAGCCAAATGGAGTTGTTGTCCCACAAGAACCACTCGGCTGATTCTTCTTCAATATGCGCTTCACCAACATGCAGTGTTTCCTTGATTGAATTAGCTCTCACACCAATATTTGGGCCTAGAGCCTTTGCATTGAGGGCTATCTGAAAATGGCTTTGGCGCTGAAGTTGTCTGTGAATGTGGAGTTGGTGGCATGTGAAACCCGCATGTGGAGCATTGGTTTGTGTGGGATGCTCTACCAGGTTCATTCCTACATAATGCACTCAAAGGGCATTAAGCCTAGAGTGTGAAAACTGAGTTTCCTTGAGAGCTGCATGCAAGCCTGATGGTGTGTGAAGTCAGTGAGCCAAATGGAGTTGTTCTACCACAAGAACCACTCGGCTGATTCTTCTTCAATATGCGCTTCACCAACATGCAGTGTTTCCTTGATTGAATTAGCTCTCACACCAATATTTCGGCCTAGAGCCTTTGCATTGAGGGCTATCTGAAAACGGCTGTGGCGCTGAAGTTGTCTGTGAATGTGGAGTTGGTGGCATGTGCAACCCGCATGTGGAGCATTGGTTTGTGTGGGATGCTCTACCAGGTTCATTCCTACAAAATGCACTCAAAGGGCATTAAGCCTGAGTGTGAAAACTGAGTTTCCTTGAGAGCTGCTTGGAAGCCTGATGGTGTGTGAAGTTAGTGAGCCAAATGGAGTTGATCTCCCACAAGAACCACTCGGCTGATTCTTCTTCAATATGCGCTTCACCAACATGCAGTGTTTCCTTGATTGAATTAGCTCTCACACCAATATTTCGGCCTAGAGCCTTTGCATTGAGGGCTATGTGAAAATGGCTTTGGCGCTGAAGTTGTCTGTGAATGTGGAGTTGGTGGCATGTGAAACCCGCATGTGGAGCATTGGTTTGTGTGGGATGCTCTACCAGGTTCATTCCTACATAATGCACTCAAAGGGCATTAAGCCTAGAGTGTGAAAACTGAGTTTCCTTGAGAGCTGCTTGGAAGCCTGATGGTGTGTGAAGTTAGTGAGCCAAATGGAGTTGTTCTCCCACAAGAACCACTCGGCTGATTCTTCTTCAATATGCACTTCACCAACATGCAGTGTTTCCTTGATTGAATTAGCTCTCACATCAATATTTGCGCCTAGAGCCTTTGCATTGAAGGCTATCTGAAAATGGCTTTGGCGCTGAAGTTGTCTGTGAATGTGGAGTTGGTGGCATGTGAAACCCGCATGTGGAGCATTGGTTTGTGTGGGACGCTCTACCAGGTTCTTTCCTAAATAATGCACTCAAAGGGCATTAAGCCTGGAGTGTGAAAACTGAGTTTCCTTGAGAGCTGCTTGGAAGCCTGATGGTGTGTGAAGTTAGTGAGCCAAATGGAGGTGTTCTCCCACAAGAACCACTCGGCTGATTCTTCTTCAATATGCACTTCACCAACATGCAGTGTTTCCTTGATTGAATTAGCTCTCACACCAATATTTTCTCCTAGAGCCTTTGTATTGAGGGCTATCTGAAAATGGCTTTGGCGCTGATGTTGCCTGTGAATGTGGAGTTGGTGGCATGTGAAACCCGCCTGTGGAGCATTGGTTCGTGTGGGATGCTCTACCAGGTTCATTCCTAGATAATGCACTCAAAGGGCATTAAGCCTAGAGTGTGAAAACTGAGTTTCCTTGAGAGCTGCTTGGAAGCCTGATGGTGTGTGAAGTTAGTGAGCCAAATGGAGTTGTTCTCCCACAAGAACCACTCGGCTGATTCTTCTTCAATATGCGCTTCACCAACATGCAGTGTTTCCTTGATTGAATTAGCTCTCACACCAATATTTCGGCCTAGAGCCTTTGCATTGAGGGCTATGTGAAAATGGCTTTGGCGCTGAAGTTGTCTGTGAATGTGGAGTTGGTGGCATGTGAAACCCGCATGTGGAGCATGGGTTTGTGTGGGATGCTCTACCAGATGCATTTCATTCCTAGGCACTCAAAGGGCATTAAGCCTAGAGTGTGAAAACTGAGTTTCCTTGAGAGCTGCTTGGAAGCCTGATGGTGTGTGAAGTTAGTGAGCCAAATGGAGTTGTTCTCCCACAAGAACCACTCGGCTGATCCTTCTTCAATATGCGCTTCACCAACATGCAGTGTTTCCTTGATTGAATTAGCTCTCACACCAATATTTGTGCCTAGAGCCTTTGCATTGAGGGCTATCTGAAAATGGCTTTGGCGCTGAAGTTGTCTGTGAATGTGGAGTTGGTGGCATATGAAACCCGCATGTGGAGCATTGGTTTGTGTGGGATGCTCTACCAGGTTCATTCCTAGATAATGCACTCAAAGGGCATTAAGCCTAGAGTGTGAAAACTGAGTTTCCTTGAGAGCTGCTTGGAAGCCTGATGGTGTGTGAAGTTAGTGAGCCAAATGGAGTTGTTGTCCCACAAGAACCACTCTGCTGATTCTTCTTCAATATGCGCTTCACCAACATGCAGTGTTTCCTTGATTGAATTAGCTCTCACACCAATATTTCGGCCTAGAGCCTTTGCATTGAGGGCTATCTGAAAATGGCTTTGGCGCTGAAGTTGTCTGTGAATGTGGAGTTGGTGGCATGTGAAACCCGCATGTGGAGCATTGGTTTGTGTGGGATGCTCTACCAGGTTCATTCCTACAAAATGCACTCAAAGGGCATTAAGCATAGAGTGTGAAAACTGAGTTTCCTTGAGAGCTGCTTGGAAGCCTGATGGTGTGTGAAGTTAGTGAGCCAAATGGAGTTGTTCTCCCACAAGAACCACTCTGCTGATTCTTCTTCAATATGCGCTTCACCAACATGCAGTGTTTCCTTGATTGAATTAGCTCTCACACCAATATTTCGGCCTAGAGCCTTTGCATTGAGGGCTATCTGAAAATGGCTTTGGCGCTGAAGTTGTCTGTGAATGTGGAGTTGGTGGCATGTGAAACCCGCATGTGGAGCATTGGTTTGTGTGGGATGCTCTACCAGGTTCATTCCTACATAATGCACTCAAAGGGCATTAAGCCTAGAGTGTGAAAACTGAGTTTCCTTGAGAGCTGCTTGGAAGCCTGATGGTGTGTGAAGTTAGTGAGCCAAATGGAGTTGTTGTCCCACAGGAACCACTCGGCTGATTCTTCTTCAATATGCGCTTCACCAACATGCAGTGTTTCCTTGATTGAATTAGCTCTCACACCAATATTTGCGCCTAGAGCCTTTGCATTGAGGGCTATCTGAAAATGGCTTTGGCGCTGAAGTTGTCTGTGAATGTGGAGTTGGTGGCATGTGAAACCCGCATGTGGAGCATTGGTTTGTGTGGGATGCTCTACCAGGTTCATTCCTAGATAATGCACTCAAAGGGCATTAAGCCTAGAGTGTGAAAACTGAGTTTCCTTGAGAGCTGCTTGGAAGCCTGATGGTGTGTGAAGTTAGTGAGCCAAATGGAGTTGTTCTCCCACAAGAACCAATCGGCTGATTCTTCTTCAATATGCGCTTCACCAACATGCAGTTTTTCCTTGATTGAATTAGCTCTCACACCAATATTTTCGCCTAGAGCCTTTGCATTGAGGGCTATCTGAAAATGGCTTTGGCGCTGAAGTTGTCTGTGAATGTGGAGTTGGTGGCATGTGAAACCCGCATGTGGAGCATTGGTTTGTGTGGGATGCTCTACCAGGTTCATTCCTACATAATGCACTCAAAGGGCATTAAGCCTAGAGTGTGAAAACTGAGATTCCTTGAGAGCTGCATGCAAGCCTGATGGTGTGTGAAGTCAGTGAGCCAAATGGAGTTGTTCTACCACAAGAACCACTCGGCTGATTCTTCTTCAATATGCGCTTCACCAACATGCAGTGTTTCCTTGATTGAATTAGCTCTCACACCAATATTTGTGCCTAGAGCCTTTGCATTGAGGGCTATCTGAAAATGGCTGTGGCGCTGAAGTTGTCTGTGAATGTGGAGTTGGTGGCATGTGAAACCCGCATGTGGAGCATTGGTTTGTGTGGGATGCTCTACCAGGTTCATTCCTACAAAATGCACTCAAAGGGCATTAAGCCTTGCGTGTGAAAACTGAGTTTCCTTGAGAGCTGCTTGGAAGCCTGATGGTGTGTGAAGTTAGTGAGCCAAATGGAGTTGATCTCCCACAAGAACCACTCGGCTGATTCTTCTTCAATATGCGCTTCACCAACATGCAGTGTTTCCTTGATTGAATTAGCTCTCACACCAATATTTCGGCCTAGAGCCTTTGCATTGAGGGCTATGTGAAAATGGCTTTGGCGCTGAAGTTGTCTGTGAATGTGGAGTTGGTGGCATGTGAAACCCGCATGTGGAGCATTGGTTTGTGTGGGACGCTCTACCAGGTTCTTTCCTAAATAATGCACTCAAAGGGCATTAAGCCTGGAGTGTGAAAACTGAGTTTCCTTGAGAGCTGCTTGGAAGCCTGATGGTGTGTGAAGTTAGTGAGCCAAATGGAGGTGTTCTCCCACAAGAACCACTCGGCTGATTCTTCTTCAATATGCACTTCACCAACATGCAGTGTTTCCTTGATTGAATTAGCTCTCACACCAATATTTTCTCCTAGAGCCTTTGTATTGAGGGCTACCTGAAAATGGCTTTGGCGCTGATGTTGCCTGTGAATGTGGAGTTGGTGGCATGTGAAACCCGCCTGTGGAGCATTGGTTCGTGTGGGATGCTCTACCAGGTTCATTCCTAGATAATGCACTCAAAGGGCATTAAGCCTAGAGTGTGAAAACTGAGTTTCCTTGAGAGCTGCTTGGAAGCCTGATGGTGTGTGAAGTTAGTGAGCCAAATGGAGTTGTTCTCCCACAAGAACCACTCGGCTGATTCTTCTTCAATATGCGCTTCACCAACATGCAGTGTTTCCTTGATTGAATTAGCTCTCACACCAATATTTCGGCCTAGAGCCTTTGCATTGAGGGCTATCTGAAAATGGCTTTGGCGCTGAAGTTGTCTGTGAATGTGGAGTTGGTGGCATGTGAAACCCGCATGTGGAGCATTGGTTTGTGTGGGATGCTCTACCAGGTTCATTCCTACAAAATGCACTCAAAGGGCATTAAGCATAGAGTGTGAAAACTGAGTTTCCTTGAGAGCTGCTTGGAAGCCTGATGGTGTGTGAAGTTAGTGAGCCAAATGGAGTTGTTCTCCCACAAGAACCACTCTGCTGATTCTTCTTCAATATGCGCTTCACCAACATGCAGTGTTTCCTTGATTGAATTAGCTCTCACACCAATATTTCGGCCTAGAGCCTTTGCATTGAGGACTATCTGAAAATGGCTTCGGCGCTGAAGTTGTCTGTGAATGTGGAGTTGGTGGCATGTGAAACCCGCATGTGGAGCATTCGTTTGTGTGGGATGCTCTACCAGGTTCATTCCTACATAATGCACTCAAAGGGCATTAAGCCTAGAGTGTGAAAACTGAGTTTCCTTGAGAGCTGCATGCAAGCCTGATGGTGTGTGAAGTCAGTGAGCCAAATGGAGTTGTTCTACCACAAGAACCACTCGGCTGATTCTTCTTCAATATGCGCTTCACCAACATGCAGTGTTTCCTTGATTGAATTAGCTCTCACACCAATATTTCGGCCTAGAGCCTTTGCATTGAGGGCTATCTGAAAATGGCTTTGGCGCTGAAGTTGTCTGTGAATGTGGAGTTGGTGGCATGTGAAACCCGCATGTGGAGCATTGGTTTGTGTGGGATGCTCTACCAGGTTCATTCCTACATAATGCACTCAAAGGGCATTAAGCCTATAGTGTGAAAACTGAGTTTCCTTGAGAGCTGCTTGGAAGCCTGATGGTGTGTGAAGCTAGTGAGCCAAATGGAGTTGTTCTCCCACAAGAACCACTCGGCTGATTCTTCTTCAATATGCACTTCACCAACATGCAGTGTTTCCTTGATTGAATTAGCTCTCACACCAATATTTGCATCTAGAGCCTTTGCATTGAAGGCTATCTGAAAATGGCTTTGGCGCTGAAGTTGTCTGTGAATCTGGAGTTGGTGGCATGTGAAACCCGCATGTGGAGCATTGGTTTGTGTGGGACGCTCTACCAGGTTCTTTCCTAAATAATGCACTCAAAGGGCATTAAGCCTGGAGTGTGAAAACTGAGTTTCCTTGAGAGCTGCTTGGAAGCCTGATGGTGTGTGAAGTTAGTGAGCCAAATGGAGGTGTTCTCCCACAAGAACCACTCGGCTGATTCTTCTTCAATATGCGCTTCACCAACATGCAGTGTTTCCTTGATTGAATTAGCTCTCACACCAATATTTGGGCCTAGAGCCTTTGCATTGAGGGCTATCTGAAAATGGCTTTGGCGCTGAAGTTGTCTGTGAATGTGGAGTTGGTGGCATGTGAAACCCGCATGTGGAGCATTGGTTTGTGTGGATGCTCTACCAGGTTCATTCCTACAAAATGCACTCAAAGGGCATTAAGCATAGAGTGTGAAAACTGAGTTTCCTTGAGAGCTGCTTGGAAGCCTGATGGTGTGTGAAGTTAGTGAGCCAAATGGAGTTGTTGTCCCACAAGAACCACTCTGCTGATTCTTCTTCAATATGCGCTTCACCAACATGCAGTGTTTCCTTGATTGAATTAGCTCTCACACCAATATTTCGGCCTAGAGCCTTTGCATTGAGGGCTATCTGAAAATGGCTTCGGCGCTGAAGTTGTCTGTGAATGTGGAGTTGGTGGCATGTGAAACCCGCATGTGGAGCATTCGTTTGTGTGGGATGCTCTACCAGGTTCATTCCTAGATAATGCACTCAAAGGGCATTAAGCCTAGAGTGTGAAAACTGAGTTTCCTTGAGAGCTGCTTGGAAGCCTGATGGTGTGTGAAGTTAGTGAGCCAAATGGAGTTGTTCTCCCACAAGAACCACTCGGCTGATTCTTCTTCAATATGCGCTTCACCAACATGCAGTGTTTCCTTGATTGAATTAGCTCTCACACCAATATTTGGGCCTAGAGCCTTTGTATTGAGGGCTATCTGAAAATGGCTTTGGCGCTGAAGTTGTCTGTGAATGTGGAGTTGGTGGCATGTGAAACCCGCATGTGGAGCATTGGTTTGTGTGGGATGCTCTACCAGGTTCATTCCTACATAATGCACTCAAAGGGCATTAAGCCTTGAGTGTGAAAACTGAGTTTCCTTGAGAGCTGCTTGGAAGCTTGATGGTGTGTGAAGTTAGTGAGCCAAATGGAGTTGTTCTCCCACAAGAACCACTCGGCTGATTCTTCTTCAATATGCACTTCACCAACATGCAGTGTTTCCTTGATTGAATTAGCTCTCACACCAATATTTGCACCTAGAGCCTTTGCATTGAGGGCTATGTGAAAATGGCTTTGGCGCTGAAGTTGTCTGTGAATGTGGAGTTGGTGGCATGTGAAACCCGCATGTGGAGCATTGGTTTGTGTGGGACGCTCTACCAGGTTCTTTCCTAAATAATGCACTCAAAGGGCATTAAGCCTGGAGTGTGAAAACTGAGTTTCCTTGAGAGCTGCTTGGAAGCCTGATGGTGTGTGAAGTTAGTGAGCCAAATGGAGGTGTTCTCCCACAAGAACCACTCGGCTGATTCTTCTTCAATATGCGCTTCACCAACATGCAGTGTTTCCTTGATTGAATTAGCTCTCACACCAATATTTGTGCCTAGAGCCTTTGCATTGAGGGCTATCTGAAAATGGCTTTGGCGCTGAAGTTGTCTGTGAATGTGGAGTTGGTGGCATGTGAAACCCGCATGTGGAGCATTGGTTTGTGTGGGATGCTCTACCAGGTTCATTCCTACATAATGCACTCAAAGGGCATTAAGCCTAGAGTGTGAAAACTGAGATTCCTTGAGAGCTGCATGCAAGCCTGATGGTGTGTGAAGTCAGTGAGCCAAATGGAGTTGTTCTACCACAAGAACCACTCGGCTGATTCTTCTTCAATATGCGCTTCACCAACATGCAGTGTTTCCTTGATTGAATTAGCTCTCACACCAATATTTGTGCCTAGAGCCTTTGCATTGAGGGCTATCTGAAAATGGCTGTGGCGCTGAAGTTGTCTGTGAATGTGGAGTTGGTGGCATGTGAAACCCGCATGTGGAGCATTGGTTTGTGTGGGATGCTCTACCAGGTTCATTCCTACAAAATGCACTCAAAGGGCATTAAGCCTTGCGTGTGAAAACTGAGTTTCCTTGAGAGCTGCTTGGAAGCCTGATGGTGTGTGAAGTTAGTGAGCCAAATGGAGTTGATCTCCCACAAGAACCACTCGGCTGATTCTTCTTCAATATGCGCTTCACCAACATGCGGTGTTTCCTTGATTGAATTAGCTCTCACACCAATATTTCGGCCTAGAGCCTTTGCATTGAGGGCTATGTGAAAATGGCTTTGGCGCTGAAGTTGTCTGTGAATGTGGAGTTGGTGGCATGTGAAACCCGCATGTGGAGCATTGGTTTGTGTGGGACGCTCTACCAGGTTCTTTCCTAAATAATGCACTCAAAGGGCATTAAGCCTGGAGTGTGAAAACTGAGTTTCCTTGAGAGCTGCTTGGAAGCCTGATGGTGTGTGAAGTTAGTGAGCCAAATGGAGGTGTTCTCCCACAAGAACCACTCGGCTGATTCTTCTTCAATATGCACTTCACCAACATGCAGTGTTTCCTTGATTGAATTAGCTCTCACACCAATATTTTCTCCTAGAGCCTTTGTATTGAGGGCTACCTGAAAATGGCTTTGGCGCTGATGTTGCCTGTGAATGTGGAGTTGGTGGCATGTGAAACCCGCCTGTGGAGCATTGGTTCGTGTGGGATGCTCTACCAGGTTCATTCCTAGATAATGCACTCAAAGGGCATTAAGCCTAGAGTGTGAAAACTGAGTTTCCTTGAGAGCTGCTTGGAAGCCTGATGGTGTGTGAAGTTAGTGAGCCAAATGGAGTTGTTCTCCCACAAGAACCACTCGGCTGATTCTTCTTCAATATGCGCTTCACCAACATGCAGTGTTTCCTTGATTGAATTAGCTCTCACACCAATATTTGGGCCTAGAGCCTTTGCATTGAGGGCTATCTGAAAATGGCTTTGGCGCTGAAGTTGTCTGTGAATGTGGAGTTGGTGGCATGTGAAACCCGCATGTGGAGCATTGGTTTGTGTGGGATGCTCTACCAGGTTCATTCCTACAAAATGCACTCAAAGGGCATTAAGCATAGAGTGTGAAAACTGAGTTTCCTTGAGAGCTGCTTGGAAGCCTGATGGTGTGTGAAGTTAGTGAGCCAAATGGAGTTGTTCTCCCACAAGAACCACTCTGCTGATTCTTCTTCAATATGCGCTTCACCAACATGCAGTGTTTCCTTGATTGAATTAGCTCTCACACCAATATTTCGGCCTAGAGCCTTTGCATTGAGGACTATCTGAAAATGGCTTCGGCGCTGAAGTTGTCTGTGAATGTGGAGTTGGTGGCATGTGAAACCCGCATGTGGAGCATTCGTTTGTGTGGGATGCTCTACCAGGTTCATTCCTACATAATGCACTCAAAGGGCATTAAGCCTAGAGTGTGAAAACTGAGTTTCCTTGAGAGCTGCATGCAAGCCTGATGGTGTGTGAAGTCAGTGAGCCAAATGGAGTTGTTCTACCACAAGAACCACTCGGCTGATTCTTCTTCAATATGCGCTTCACCAACATGCAGTGTTTCCTTGATTGAATTAGCTCTCACACCAATATTTCGGCCTAGAGCCTTTGCATTGAGGGCTATCTGAAAATGGCTTTGGCGCTGAAGTTGTCTGTGAATGTGGAGTTGGTGGCATGTGAAACCCGCATGTGGAGCATTGGTTTGTGTGGGATGCTCTACCAGGTTCATTCCTACATAATGCACTCAAAGGGCATTAAGCCTATAGTGTGAAAACTGAGTTTCCTTGAGAGCTGCTTGGAAGCCTGATGGTGTGTGAAGCTAGTGAGCCAAATGGAGTTGTTCTCCCACAAGAACCACTCGGCTGATTCTTCTTCAATATGCACTTCACCAACATGCAGTGTTTCCTTGATTGAATTAGCTCTCACACCAATATTTGCACCTAGAGCCTTTGCATTGAAGGCTATCTGAAAATGGCTTTGGCGCTGAAGTTGTCTGTGAATCTGGAGTTGGTGGCATGTGAAACCCGCATGTGGAGCATTGGTTTGTGTGGGACGCTCTACCAGGTTCTTTCCTAAATAATGCACTCAAAGGGCATTAAGCCTGGAGTGTGAAAACTGAGTTTCCTTGAGAGCTGCTTGGAAGCCTGATGGTGTGTGAAGTTAGTGAGCCAAATGGAGGTGTTCTCCCACAAGAACCACTCGGCTGATTCTTCTTCAATATGCGCTTCACCAACATGCAGTGTTTCCTTGATTGAATTAGCTCTCACACCAATATTTTCTCCTAGAGCCTTTGTATTGAGGGCTATCTGAAAATGGCTTTGGCGCTGATGTTCCCAGTGAATGTGGAGTTGGTGGCATGTGAAACCCGCATGTGGAGCATTGGTTCGTGTGGGATGCTCTACCAGGTTCATTCCTAGATAATGCACTCAAAGGGCATTAAGCCTAGAGTGTGAAAACTGAGTTTCCTTGAGAGCTGCTTGGAAGCCTGATGGTGTGTGAAGTTAGTGAGCCAAATGGAGTTGTTCTCCCACAAGAACCACTCGGCTGATTCTTCTTCAATATGCGCTTCACCAACATGCAGTGTTTCCTTGATTGAATTAGCTCTCACACCAATATTTGGGCCTAGAGCCTTTGTATTGAGGGCTATCTGAAAATGGCTTTGGCGCTGAAGTTGTCTGTGAATGTGGAGTTGGTGGCATGTGAAACCCGCATGTGGAGCATTGGTTTGTGTGGGATGCTCTACCAGGTTCATTCCTACATAATGCACTCAAAGGGCATTAAGCCTTGAGTGTGAAAACTGAGTTTCCTTGAGAGCTGCTTGGAAGCTTGATGGTGTGTGAAGTTAGTGAGCCAAATGGAGTTGTTCTCCCACAAGAACCACTCGGCTGATTCTTCTTCAATATGCACTTCACCAACATGCAGTGTTTCCTTGATTGAATTAGCTCTCACACCAATATTTGCACCTAGAGCCTTTGCATTGAGGGCTATGTGAAAATGGCTTTGGCGCTGAAGTTGTCTGTGAATGTGGAGTTGGTGGCATGTGAAACCCGCATGTGGAGCATTGGTTTGTGTGGGACGCTCTACCAGGTTCTTTCCTAAATAATGCACTCAAAGGGCATTAAGCCTGGAGTGTGAAAACTGAGTTTCCTTGAGAGCTGCTTGGAAGCCTGATGGTGTGTGAAGTTAGTGAGCCAAATGGAGGTGTTCTCCCACAAGAACCACTCGGCTGATTCTTCTTCAATATGCGCTTCACCAACATGCAGTGTTTCCTTGATTGAATTAGCTCTCACACCAATATTTTCTCCTAGAGCCTTTGTATTGAGGGCTATCTGAAAATGGCTTTGGCGCTGATGTTCCCAGTGAATGTGGAGTTGGTGGCATGTGAAACCCGCATGTGGAGCATTGGTTCGTGTGGGATGCTCTACCAGGTTCATTCCTAGATAATGCACTCAAAGGGCATTAAGCCTAGAGTGTGAAAACTGAGTTTCCTTGAGAGCTGCTTGGAAGCCTGATGGTGTGTGAAGTTAGTGAGCCAAATGGAGTTGTTCTCCCACAAGAACCACTCGGCTGATTCTTCTTCAATATGTGCTTCACCAACATGCAGTGTTTCCTTGATTGAATTAGCTCTCACACCAATATTTGAGCCTAGAGCCTTTGCATTGAGGGCTATCTGAAAATGGCTTTGGCGCTGAAGTTGTCTGTGAATGTGGAGTTGGTGGCATGTGAAACCCGCATGTGGAGCATGGATTTGTGTGGGATGCTCTTCCAGGTGCATTTCATTCCTAGGCACTCAAAGGGCATTAAGCCTAGAGTGTGAAAACTGAGTTTCCTTGAGAGCTGCTTGGAAGCCTGATGGTGTGTGAAGTTAGTGAGCCAAATGGAGTTGTTCTCCCACAAGAACCACTCGGCTGATCCTTCTTCAATATGCGCTTCACCAACATGCAGTGTTTCCTTGATTGAATTAGCTCTCACACCAATATTTGTGCCTAGAGCCTTTGCATTGAGGGCTATCTGAAAATGGCTTTGGCGCTGAAGTTGTCTGTGAATGTGGAGTTGGTGGCATGTGAAACCCGCATGTGGAGCATTGGTTTGTGTGGGATGCTCTACCAGGTTCATTCCTAGATAATGCACTCAAATGGCATTAAGCCTAGAGTGTGCATTAAGCTAGAGTGTGAAACCTGAGTTTCCCTTGAGAGCTGCTTGGAAGCCTGATGGTGTGTGAAGTTAGTGAGCCAAATGGAGTTGTTCTCCCCACAAGAATCACTCGGCTGATTCTTCTTCAATATGCGCTTCACCAACATGCAGTGTTTCCTTGATTGAATTAGCTCTCACACCAATATTTGCGCCTAGAGACCTTTGCATTGAGGGCTATGTGAAAATGGCTTTGGCGCTGAAGTTGTCTGTGAATGTGGAGTTGGTGGCATGTGAAA
>NW_026700594.1:0-66635 GCF_030435755.1 Ochotona princeps
TTGCGTCTAGAGCCTTTGCATTGAGGGCTATCTGAAAACGGCTGTGGCGCTGAAGTTGCCTGTGAATGTGGAGTTGGTGGCATGTGAAACCCGCATGTGGAGCATTCGTTTGTGTGGGATGCTCTACCAGGTTCATTCCTAGATAATGCACTCAAAGGGCACTAAGCATAGAGTGTGAAAACTGAGTTTCCTTGAGAGCTGCTTGGAAGCCTGATGGTGTGTGAAGTTAGTGAGCCAAATGGAGTTGTTCTCCCACAAGAACCACTCGGCTGATCCTTCTTCAATATGCCCTTCACCAACATGCAGTGTTTCCTTGATTGAATTAGCTCTCACACCAATATTTGCGTCTAGAGCCTTTGCATTGAGGGCTATCTGAAAACGGCTGTGGCGCTGAAGTTGCCTGTGAATGTGGAGTTGGTGGCATGTGAAACCCGCATGTGGAGCATTCGTTTGTGTGGGATGCTCTACCAGGTTCATCCCTAGATAATGCACTCAAAGGGCACTAAGCATAGAGTGTGAAAACTGAGTTTCCTTGAGAGCTGCTTGGAAGCCTGATGGTGTGTGAAGTTAGTGAGCCAAATGGAGTTGTTCTCCCACAAGAACCACGCGTCTGATCCTTCTTCAATATGCCCTTCACCAACATGCAGTGTTTCCTTGATTGAATTAGCTCTCACACCAATATTTGCGTCTAGAGCCTTTGCATTGAGGGCTATCTGAAAACGGCTGTGGCGCTGAAGTTGCCTGTGAATGTGGAGTTGGTGGCATGTGAAACCCGCATGTGGAGCATTCGTTTGTGTGGGATGCTCTACCAGGTTCATTCCTAGATAATGCACTCAAAGGGCACTAAGCATAGAGTGTGAAAACTGAGTTTCCTTGAGAGCTGCTTGGAAGCCTGATGGTGTGTGAAGTTAGTGAGCCAAATGGAGTTGTTCTCCCACAAGAACCACTTGGCTGATCCTTCTTCAATATGCCCTTCACCAACATGCAGTGTTTCCTTGATTGAATTAGCTCTCACACCAATATTTGCGTCTAGAGCCTTTGCATTGAGGGCTATCTGAAAACGGCTGTGGCGCTGAAGTTGCCTGTGAATGTGGAGTTGGTGGCATGTGAAACCCGCATGTGGAGCATTCGTTTGTGTGGGATGCTCTACCAGCTTCATTTGAGTCCTAGGCACTCAAAAGGCACTTGCATAGAGTGTGAAAACTGAGTTTCCTTGAGAGCTGCTTGGAAGCCTGATGGTGTGTGAAGTTAGTGAGTCAAATGGAGTTGTTCTATCACAAGAACCACTCGGCTGATCCTTCTTCAATATGCCCTTCACCAACATGCAGTGTTTCCTTGATTGAATTAGCTCTCACACCAATATTTGCGTCTAGAGCCTTTGCATTGAGGGCTATCTGAAAACAGCTGTGGCGCTGAAGTTGCCTGTGAATGTGGAGTTGGTGGCATGTGAAACCCGCATGTGGAGCATTCGTTTGTGTGGGATGCTCTACCAGGTTCATTCCTAGATAATGCACTCAAAGGGCACTAAGCATAGAGTGTGAAAACTGAGTTTCCTTGAGAGCTGCTTGGAAGCCTGATGGTGTGTGAAGTTAGTGAGCCAAATGGAGTTGTTCTCCCACAAGAACCACTCGGCTGATCCTTCTTCAATATGCCCTTCACCAACATGCAGTGTTTCCTTGATTGAATTAGCTCTCACACCAATATTTGCGTCTAGAGCCTTTGCATTGAGGGCTATCTGAAAACGGCTGTGGCGCTGAAGTTGCCTGTGAATGTGGAGTTGGTGGCATGTGAAACCCGCATGTGGAGCATTCGTTTGTGTGGGATGCTCTACCAGGTTCATTCCTAGATAATGCACTCAAAGGGCACTAAGCATAGAGTGTGAAAACTGAGTTTCCTTGAGAGCTGCTTGGAAGCCTGATGGTGTGTGAAGTTAGTGAGCCAAATGGAGTTGTTCTCCCACAAGAACCACTCGGCTGATCCTTCTTCAATATGCCCTTCACCAACATGCAGTGTTTCCTTGATTGAATTAGCTCTCACACCAATATTTGCGTCTAGAGCCTTTGCATTGAGGGCTATCTGAAAACGGCTGTGGCGCTGAAGTTGCCTGTGAATGTGGAGTTGGTGGCATGTGAAACCCGCATGTGGAGCATTCGTTTGTGTGGGATGCTCTACCAGGTTCATTCCTAGATAATGCACTCAAAGGGCACTAAGCATAGAGTGTGAAAACTGAGTTTCCTTGAGAGCTGCTTGGAAGCCTGATGGTGTGTGAAGTTAGTGAGCCAAATGGAGTTGTTCTCCCACAAGAACCACTCGGCTGATCCTTCTTCAATATGCCCTTCACCAACATGCAGTGTTTCCTTGATTGAATTAGCTCTCACACCAATATTTGCGTCTAGAGCCTTTGCATTGAGGGCGATCTGAAAACGGCTGTGGCGCTGAAGTTGCCTGTGAATGTGGAGTTGGTGGCATGTGAAACCCGCATGTGGAGCATTCGTTTGTGTGGGATGCTCTACCAGGTTCATTCCTAGATAATGCACTCAAAGGGCACTAAGCATAGAGTGTGAAAACTGAGTTTCCTTGAGAGCTGCTTGGAAGCCTGATGGTGTGTGAAGTTAGTGAGCCAAATGGAGTTGTTCTCCCACAAGAACCACTTGGCTGATCCTTCTTCAATATGCCCTTCACCAACATGCAGTGTTTCCTTGATTGAATTAGCTCTCACACCAATATTTGCGTCTAGAGCCTTTGCATTGAGGGCTATCTGGAAAAGACGGCTGTGGCGCTGAAGTTGCCTGAGAATGTGGAGTTGGTGGCATGTGAAACCCGCATGTGGAGCATTCGTTTGTGTGGGATGCTCTACCAGCTTCATTTCAGTCCTAGGGACTCAAAAGGCACTAAGCATAGAGTGTAAAAACTGAGTTTCCTTGAGAGCTGCTTGGAAGCCTGATGGTGTGTGAAGTTAGTGAGCCAAATGGAGTTGTTCTCCCACAAGAACCACTCGGCTGATCCTTCTTCAATATGCCCTTCACCAACATGCAGTGTTTCCTTGATTGAATTAGCTCTCACACCAATATTTGCGTCTAGAGCCTTTGCATTGAGGGCTATCTGAAAACGGCTGTGGCGCTGAAGTTGCCTGTGAATGTGGAGGTGGTGGCATGTGAAACCCGCATGTGGAGCATTCGTTTGTGTGGGATGCTCTACCAGGTTCATTCCTAGATAATGCACTCAAAGGGCACTAAGCATAGAGTGTGAAAACTGAGTTTCCTTGAGAGCTGCTTGGAAGCCTGATGGTGTGTGAAGTTAGTGAGCCAAATGGAGTTGTTCTCCCACAAGAACCACTCGGCTGATCCTTCTTCAATATGCCCTTCACCAACATGCAGTGTTTCCTTGATTGAATTAGCTCTCACACCAATATTTGCGTCTAGAGCCTTTGCATTGAGGGCTATCTGAAAACGGCTGTGGCGCTGAAGTTGCCTGTGAATGTGGAGTTGGTGGCATGTGAAACCCGCATGTGGAGCATTCGTTTGTGTGGGATGCTCTACCAGGTTCATTCCTAGATAATGCACTCAAAGGGCACTAAGCATAGAGTGTGAAAACTGAGTTTCCTTGAGAGCTGCTTGGAAGCCTGATGGTGTGTGAAGTTAGTGAGCCAAATGGAGTTGTTCTCCCACAAGAACCACTTGGCTGATCCTTCCTCAATATGCCCTTCACCAACATGCAGTGTTTCCTTGATTGAATTAGCTCTCACACCAATATTTGCGTCTAGAGCCTTTGCATTGAGGGCTATCTGAAAACGGCTGTGGCGCTGAAGTTGCCTGAGAATGTGGAGTTGGTGGCATGTGAAACCCGAATGTGGAGCATTCGTTTCTGTGGGATGCTCTACCAGCTTCATTTCAGTCCTAGGGACTCAAAAGGCACTAAGCATAGAGTGTAAAAACTGAGTTTCCTTGAGAGCTGCTTGGAAGTCTGATGGTGTGTGAAGTTAGTGAGCCAAATGGAGTTGTTCTCCCACAAGAACCACTCGGCTGATCCTTCTTCAATATGCCCTTCACCAACATGCAGTGTTTCCTTGATTGAATTAGCTCTCATACCAATATTTGCGTCTAGAGCCTTTGAATTGAGGGCTATCTGAAAACGGCTGTGGCGCTGAAGTTGCCTGTGAATGTGGAGTTGGTGGCATGTGAAACCCGCATGTGGAGCATTCGTTTGTGTGGGATGCTCTACCAGGTTCATTCCTAGATAATGCACTCAAAGGGCACTAAGCATAGAGTGTGAAAACTGAGTTTCCTTGAGAGCTGCTTGGAAGCCTGATGGTGTGTGAAGTTAGTGAGCCAAATGGAGTTGTTCTCCCACAAGAACCACTCGGCTGATCCTTCTTCAATATGCCCTTCACCAACATGCAGTGTTTCCTTGATTGAATTAGCTCTCACACCAATATTTGCGTCTAGAGCCTTTGCATTGAGGGCTATCTGAAAACGGCTGTGGCGCTGAAGTTGCCTGTGAATGTGGAGTTGGTGGCATGTGAAACCCGCATGTGGAGCATTCGTTTGTGTGGGATGCTCTACCAGGTTCATTCCTAGATAATGCACTCAAAGGGCACTAAGCATAGAGTGTGAAAACTGAGTTTCCTTGAGAGCTGCTTGGAAGCCTGATGGTGTGTGAAGTTAGTGAGCCAAATGGAGTTGTTCTCCCACAAGAACCACTCGGCTGATCCTTCTTCAATATGCCCTTCACCAACATGCAGTGTTTCCTTGATTGAATTAGCTCTCACACCAATATTTGCGTCTAGAGCCTTTGCATTGAGGGCTATCTGAAAACGGCTGTGGCGCTGAAGTTGCCTGTGAATGTGGAGTTGGTGGCATGTGAAACCCGCATGTGGAGCATTCGTTTGTGTGGGATGCTCTACCAGGTTCATTCCTAGATAATGCACTCAAAGGGCACTAAGCATAGAGTGTGAAAACTGAGTTTCCTTGAGAGCTGCTTGGAAGCCTGATGGTGTGTGAAGTTAGTGAGCCAAATGGAGTTGTTCTCCCACAAGAACCACTCGGCTGATCCTTCTTCAATATGCCCTTCACCAACATGCAGTGTTTCCTTGATTGAATTAGCTCTCACACCAATATTTGCGTCTAGAGCCTTTGCATTGAGGGCTATCTGAAAACGGCTGTGGCGCTGAAGTTGCCTGTGAATGTGGAGTTGGTGGCATGTGAAACCCGCATGTGGAGCATTCGTTTGTGTGGGATGCTCTACCAGGTTCATCCCTAGATAATGCACTCAAAGGGCACTAAGCATAGAGTGTGAAAACTGAGTTTCCTTGAGAGCTGCTTGGAAGCCTGATGGTGTGTGAAGTTAGTGAGCCAAATGGAGTTGTTCTCCCACAAGAACCACGCGTCTGATCCTTCTTCAATATGCCCTTCACCAACATGCAGTGTTTCCTTGATTGAATTAGCTCTCACACCAATATTTGCGTCTAGAGCCTTTGCATTGAGGGCTATCTGAAAACGGCTGTGGCGCTGAAGTTGCCTGTGAATGTGGAGTTGGTGGCATGTGAAACCCGCATGTGGAGCATTCGTTTGTGTGGGATGCTCTACCAGGTTCATTCCTAGATAATGCACTCAAAGGGCACTAAGCATAGAGTGTGAAAACTGAGTTTCCTTGAGAGCTGCTTGGAAGCCTGATGGTGTGTGAAGTTAGTGAGCCAAATGGAGTTGTTCTCCCACAAGAACCACTTGGCTGATCCTTCTTCAATATGCCCTTCACCAACATGCAGTGTTTCCTTGATTGAATTAGCTCTCACACCAATATTTGCGTCTAGAGCCTTTGCATTGAGGGCTATCTGAAAACGGCTGTGGCGCTGAAGTTGCCTGTGAATGTGGAGTTGGTGGCATGTGAAACCCGCATGTGGAGCATTCGTTTGTGTGGGATGCTCTACCAGCTTCATTTGAGTCCTAGGCACTCAAAAGGCACTTGCATAGAGTGTGAAAACTGAGTTTCCTTGAGAGCTGCTTGGAAGCCTGATGGTGTGTGAAGTTAGTGAGTCAAATGGAGTTGTTCTATCACAAGAACCACTCGGCTGATCCTTCTTCAATATGCCCTTCACCAACATGCAGTGTTTCCTTGATTGAATTAGCTCTCACACCAATATTTGCGTCTAGAGCCTTTGCATTGAGGGCTATCTGAAAACAGCTGTGGCGCTGAAGTTGCCTGTGAATGTGGAGTTGGTGGCATGTGAAACCCGCATGTGGAGCATTCGTTTGTGTGGGATGCTCTACCAGGTTCATTCCTAGATAATGCACTCAAAGGGCACTAAGCATAGAGTGTAAAAACTGAGTTTCCTTGAGAGCTGCTTGGAAGCCTGATGGTGTGTGAAGTTAGTGAGCCAAATGGAGTTGTTCTCCCACAAGAACCACTCGGCTGATCCTTCTTCAATATGCCCTTCACCAACATGCAGTGTTTCCTTGATTGAATTAGCTCTCACACCAATATTTGCGTCTAGAGCCTTTGCATTGAGGGCTATCTGAAAACGGCTGTGGCGCTGAAGTTGCCTGTGAATGTGGAGTTGGTGGCATGTGAAACCCGCATGTGGAGCATTCGTTTGTGTGGGATGCTCTACCAGGTTCATTCCTAGATAATGCACTCAAAGGGCACTAAGCATAGAGTGTGAAAACTGAGTTTCCTTGAGAGCTGCTTGGAAGCCTGATGGTGTGTGAAGTTAGTGAGCCAAATGGAGTTGTTCTCCCACAAGAACCACTCGGCTGATCCTTCTTCAATATGCCCTTCACCAACATGCAGTGTTTCCTTGATTGAATTAGCTCTCACACCAATATTTGCGTCTAGAGCCTTTGCATTGAGGGCTATCTGAAAACGGCTGTGGCGCTGAAGTTGCCTGTGAATGTGGAGTTGGTGGCATGTGAAACCCGCATGTGGAGCATTCGTTTGTGTGGGATGCTCTACCAGGTTCATTCCTAGATAATGCACTCAAAGGGCACTAAGCATAGAGTGTGAAAACTGAGTTTCCTTGAGAGCTGCTTGGAAGCCTGATGGTGTGTGAAGTTAGTGAGCCAAATGGAGTTGTTCTCCCACAAGAACCACTCGGCTGATCCTTCTTCAATATGCCCTTCACCAACATGCAGTGTTTCCTTGATTGAATTAGCTCTCACACCAATATTTGCGTCTAGAGCCTTTGCATTGAGGGCTATCTGAAAACGGCTGTGGCGCTGAAGTTGCCTGTGAATGTGGAGTTGGTGGCATGTGAAACCCGCATGTGGAGCATTCGTTTGTGTGGGATGCTCTACCAGGTTCATCCCTAGATAATGCACTCAAAGGGCACTAAGCATAGAGTGTGAAAACTGAGTTTCCTTGAGAGCTGCTTGGAAGCCTGATGGTGTGTGAAGTTAGTGAGCCAAATGGAGTTGTTCTCCCACAAGAACCACGCGGCTGATCCTTCTTCAATATGCCCTTCACCAACATGCAGTGTTTCCTTGATTGAATTAGCTCTCACACCAATATTTGCGTCTAGAGCCTTTGCATTGAGGGCTATCTGAAAACGGCTGTGGCGCTGAAGTTGCCTGTGAATGTGGAGTTGGTGGCATGTGAAACCCGCATGTGGAGCATTCGTTTGTGTGGGATGCTCTACCAGGTTCATTCCTAGATAATGCACTCAAAGGGCACTAAGCATAGAGTGTGAAAACTGAGTTTCCTTGAGAGCTGCTTGGAAGCCTGATGGTGTGTGAAGTTAGTGAGCCAAATGGAGTTGTTCTCCCACAAGAACCACTTGGCTGATCCTTCTTCAATATGCCCTTCACCAACATGCAGTGTTTCCTTGATTGAATTAGCTCTCACACCAATATTTGCGTCTAGAGCCTTTGCATTGAGGGCTATCTGAAAACGGCTGTGGCGCTGAAGTTGCCTGTGAATGTGGAGTTGGTGGCATGTGAAACCCGCATGTGGAGCATTCGTTTGTGTGGGATGCTCTACCAGCTTCATTTGAGTCCTAGGCACTCAAAAGGCACTTGCATAGAGTGTGAAAACTGAGTTTCCTTGAGAGCTGCTTGGAAGCCTGATGGTGTGTGAAGTTAGTGAGTCAAATGGAGTTGTTCTATCACAAGAACCACTCGGCTGATCCTTCTTCAATATGCCCTTCACCAACATGCAGTGTTTCCTTGATTGAATTAGCTCTCACACCAATATTTGCGTCTAGAGCCTTTGCATTGAGGGCTATCTGAAAACAGCTGTGGCGCTGAAGTTGCCTGTGAATGTGGAGTTGGTGGCATGTGAAACCCGCATGTGGAGCATTCGTTTGTGTGGGATGCTCTACCAGCTTCATTTGAGTCCTAGGCACTCAAAAGGCACTTGCATAGAGTGTGAAAACTGAGTTTCCTTGAGAGCTGCTTGGAAGCCTGATGGTGTGTGAAGTTAGTGAGTCAAATGGAGTTGTTCTATCACAAGAACCACTCGGCTGATCCTTCTTCAATATGCCCTTCACCAACATGCAGTGTTTCCTTGATTGAATTAGCTCTCATACCAATATTTGCGTCTAGAGCCTTTGCATTGAGGGCTATCTGAAAACGGCTGTGGCGCTGAAGTTGCCTGTGAATGTGGAGTTGGTGGCATGTGAAACCCGCATGTGGAGCACTTTTTTGTGTGGGATGTTCTACCAGGATCATTCCTAGATAATGCACTCAAAGGGCACTAAGCATAGAGTGTGAAAACTGAGTTTCCTTGAGAGCTGCTTAGAAGCCTGATGGTGTGTGAAGTTAGTGAGCCAAATGGAGTTGTTCTCCCACAAGAACCACTCGGCTGATCCTTCTTCAATATGCCCTTCACCAACATGCAGACTTTCCATGATTGAATTAGCTCTCACACCAATATTTGAGTCTAGAGCCTTTGCATTGAGGGCTATCTGAAAACGGCTGTGGCGCTGAAGTTGCCTGTGAATGTGGAGTTGGTGGCATGTGAAACCCGCATGTGGAGCATTCGTTTGTGTGGGATGCTCTACCAGGTTCATTCCTTGATAATGCACTCAAAGGGCACTAAGCATAGAGTGTGAAAACTGAGTTTCCTTGAGAGCTGCTTGGAAGCCTGATGGTGTGTGAAGTTAGTGAGCCAAATGGAGTTGTTCTCCCACAAGAACCACTCGGCTGATCCTTCTTCAATATGCCCTTCACCAACATGCAGTGTTTCCTTGATTGAATTAGCTCTCACACCAATATTTGCGTCTAGAGCCTTTGCATTGAGGGCTATCTGAAAACGGCTGTGGCGCTGAAGTTGCCTGAGAATGTGGAGTTGGTGGCATGTGAAACCCGCATGTGGAGCATTCGTTTGTGTGGGATGCTCTACCAGGTTCATTCCTAGATAATGCACTCAAAGGGCACTAAGCATAGAGTGTGAAAACTGAGTTTCCTTGAGAGCTGCTTGGAAGCCTGATGGTGTGTGAAGTTAGTGAGCCAAATGGAGTTGTTCTCCCACAAGAACCACTCGGCTGATCCTTCTTCAATATGCCCTTCACCAACATGCAGTGTTTCCTTGATTGAATTAGCTCTCACACCAATATTTGCGTCTAGAGCCTTTGCATTGAGGGCTATCTGAAAACGGCTGTGGCGCTGAAGTTGCCTGTGAATGTGGAGTTGGTGGCATGTGAAACCCGCATGTGGAGCATTCGTTTGTGTGGGATGCTCTACCAGGTTCATTCCTAGATAATGCACTCAAAGGGCACTAAGCATAGACTGTGTAAACTGAGTTTCCTTGAGAGCTGCTTGGAATCCTGATGGTGTGTGAAGTTAGTGAGCCAAATGGAGTTGTTCTCCCACAAGAACCACTCGGCTGATCCTTCTTCAATATGCCCTTCACCAACATGCAGTGTTTCCTTGATTGAATTAGCTCTCACACCAATATTTGCGTCTAGAGCCTTTGAATTGAGGGCTATCTGAAAACGGCTGTGGCGCTGAAGTTGCCTGTGAATGTGGAGTTGGTGGCATGTGAAACCCGCATGTGGAGCATTCGTTTGTGTGGGATGCTCTACCAGGTTCATTCCTAGATAATGCACTCAAAGGGCACTAAGCATAGAGTGTGAAAACTGAGTTTCCTTGAGAGCTGCTTGGAAGCCTGATGGTGTGTGAAGTTAGTGAGCCAAATGGAGTTGTTCTCCCACAAGAACCACTCGGCTGATCCTTCTTCAATATGCCCTTCACCAACATGCAGACTTTCCTTGATTGAATTAGCTCTCACACCAATATTTGCGTCTAGAGCCTTTGCATTGAGGGCTATCTGAAAACGGCTGTGGCGCTGAAGTTGCTTGTGAATGTGGAGTTGGTGGCATGTGAAACCCGCATGTGGAGCATTCGTTTGTGTGGGATGCTCTACCAGGTTCATTCCTAGATAATGCACTCAAAGGGCACTAAGCATAGAGTGGGGTGGAGAAACTGAGTTTCCTTGAGAGCTGCTTGGAAGCCTGATGGTGTGTGAAGTTAGTGAGCCAAATGGAGTTGTTCTCCCACAAGAACCACTCGGCTGATCCTTCTTCAATATGCCCTTCACCAACATGCAGTGTTTCCTTGATTGAATTAGCTCTCACACCAATATTTGCGTCTAGAGCCTTTGCATTGAGGGCGATCTGAAAACGGCTGTGGCGCTGAAGTTGCCTGTCAATGTGGAGTTGGTGGCATGTGAAACTCGCATGTGGAGCATTCGTTTGTGTGGGATGCTCTACCAGGTTCATTCCTAGATAATGCACTCAAACGGCACTAAGCATAGAGTGTGAAAACTGAGTTTCCTTGAGAGCTGCTTGGAAGCCTGATGGTGTGTGAAGTTAGTGAGCCAAATGGAGTTGTTCTCCCACAAGAACCACTCGGCTGATCCTTCTTCAATATGCCCTTCACCAACATGCAGAGTTTCCTTGATTGAATTAGCTCTCACACCAATATTTGCGTCTAGAGCCTTTGCATTGAGGGCTATCTGAAAACGGCTGTGGCGCTGAAGTTGCCTGTGAATGTGGAGTTGGTGGCATGTGAAACCCGCATGTGGAGCATTCGTTTGTGTGGGATGCTCTACCAGGTTCATTCCTAGATAATGCACTCAAAGGGCACTAAGCATAGACTGTGTAAACTGAGTTACCTTGAGAGCTGCTTGGAAGCCTGATGGTGTGTGAAGTTAGTGAGCCAAATGGAGTTGTTCTCCCACAAGAACCACTCGGCTGATCCTTCTTCAATATGCCCTTCACCAACATGCAGTGTTTCCTTGATTGAATTAGCTCTCACACCAATATTTGCGTCTAGAGCCTTTGCATTGAGGGCTATCTGAAAACGGCTGTGGCGCTGAAGTTGCCTGTGAATGTGGAGTTGGTGGCATGTGAAACCCGCATGTGGAGCATTCGTTTGTGTGGGATGCTCTACCAGGTTCATCCCTAGATAATGCACTCAAAGGGCACTAAACATAGAGTGTGAAAACTGAGTTTCCTTGAGAGCTGCTTGGAAGCCTGATGGTGTGTGAAGTTAGTGAGCCAAATGGAGTTGTTCTCCCACAAGAACCACTCGGCTGATCCTTCTTCAATATGCCCTTCACCAACATGCAGTGTTTCCTTGATTGAATTAGCTCTCACACCAATATTTGCGTCTAGAGCCTTTGCATTGAGGGCGATCTGAAAACGGCTGTGGCGCTGAAGTTGCCTGTGAATGTGGAGTTGGTGGCATGTGAAACCCGCATGTGGAGCATTCGTTTGTGTGGGATGCTCTACCAGGTTCATTCCTAGATAATGCACTCAAAGGGCACTAAGCATAGAGTGTGAAAACTGAGTTTCCTTGAGAGCTGCTTGGAAGCCTGATGGTGTGTGAAGTTAGTGAGCCAAATGGAGTTGTTCTCCCACAAGAACCACTTGGCTGATCCTTCTTCAATATGCCCTTCACCAACATGCAGTGTTTCCTTGATTGAATTAGCTCTCACACCAATATTTGCGTCTAGAGCCTTTGCATTGAGGGCTATCTGAAAACGGCTGTGGCGCTGAAGTTGCCTGAGAATGTGGAGTTGGTGGCATGTGAAACCCGAATGTGGAGCATTCGTTTCTGTGGGATGCTCTACCAGCTTCATTTCAGTCCTAGGGACTCAAAAGGCACTAAGCATAGAGTGTAAAAACTGAGTTTCCTTGAGAGCTGCTTGGAAGCCTGATGGTGTGTGAAGTTAGTGAGCCAAATGGAGTTGTTCTGCCACAAGAACCACTCGGCTGATCCTTCTTCAATATGCCCTTCACCAACATGCAGTGTTTCCTTGATTGAATTAGCTCTCATACCAATATTTGCGTCTAGAGCCTTTGAATTGAGGGCTATCTGAAAACGGCTGTGGCGCTGAAGTTGCCTGTGAATGTGGAGTTGGTGGCATGTGAAACCCGCATGTGGAGCATTCGTTTGTGTGGGATGCTCTACCAGGTTCATTCCTAGATAATGCACTCAAAGGGCACTAAGCATAGAGTGTGAAAACTGAGTTTCCTTGAGAGCTGCTTGGAAGCCTGATGGTGTGTGAAGTTAGTGAGCCAAATGGAGTTGTTCTCCCACAAGAACCACTCGGCTGATCCTTCTTCAATATGCCCTTCACCAACATGCAGTGTTTCCTTGATTGAATTAGCTCTCACACCAATATTTGCGTCTAGAGCCTTTGCATTGAGGGCGATCTGAAAACGGCTGTGGCGCTGAAGTTGCCTGTGAATGTGGAGTTGGTGGCATGTGAAACCCGCATGTGGAGCATTCGTTTGTGTGGGATGCTCTACCAGGTTCATTCTAATGCACTCAAAGGGCACTAAGCATAGACTGTGTAAACTGAGTTTCCTTGAGAGCTGCTTGGAAGCCTGATGGTGTGTGAAGTTAGTGAGCCAAATGGAGTTGTTCTCCCACAAGAACCACTCGGCTGATCCTTCTTCAATATGCCCTTCACCAACATGCAGTGTTTCCTTGATTGAATTAGCTCTCACACCAATATTTGCGTCTAGAGCCTTTGCATTGAGGGCTATCTGAAAACGGCTGTGGCGCTGAAGTTGCCTGTGAATGTGGAGGTGGTGGCATGTGAAACCCGCATGTGGAGCATTCGTTTGTGTGGGATGCTCTACCAGGTTCATTCCTAGATAATGCACTCAAAGGGCACTAAGCATAGAGTGTGAAAACTGAGTTTCCTTGAGAGCTGCTTGGAAGCCTGATGGTGTGTGAAGTTAGTGAGCCAAATGGAGTTGTTCTCCCACAAGAACCACTCGGCTGATCCTTCTTCAATATGCCCTTCACCAACATGCAGTGTTTCCTTGATTGAATTAGCTCTCACACCAATATTTGCGTCTAGAGCCTTTGCATTGAGGGCGATCTGAAAACGGCTGTGGCGCTGAAGTTGCCTGTGAATGTGGAGTTGGTGGCATGTGAAACCCACATGTGGAGCATTCGTTTGTGTGGGATGCTCTACCAGGTTCATTCCTAGATAATGCACTCAAAGGGCACTAAGCATAGAGTGTGAAAACTGAGTTTCCTTGAGAGCTGCTTGGCAGCCTGATGGTGTGTGAAGTTAGTGAGCCAAATGGAGTTGTTCTCCCACAAGAACCACTTGGCTGATCCTTCCTCAATATGCCCTTCACCAACATGCAGTGTTTCCTTGATTGAATTAGCTCTCACACCAATATTTGCGTCTAGAGCCTTTGCATTGAGGGCTATCTGAAAACGGCTGTGGCGCTGAAGTTGCCTGAGAATGTGGAGTTGGTGGCATGTGAAACCCGAATGTGGAGCATTCGTTTCTGTGGGATGCTCTACCAGCTTCATTTCAGTCCTAGGGACTCAAAAGGCACTAAGCATAGAGTGTAAAAACTGAGTTTCCTTGAGAGCTGCTTGGAAGTCTGATGGTGTGTGAAGTTAGTGAGCCAAATGGAGTTGTTCTCCCACAAGAACCACTTGGCTGATCCTTCCTCAATATGCCCTTCACCAACATGCAGTGTTTCCTTGATTGAATTAGCTCTCACACCAATATTTGCGTCTAGAGCCTTTGCATTGAGGGCTATCTGAAAACGGCTGTGGCGCTGAAGTTGCCTGTGAATGTGGAGTTGGTGGCATGTGAAACCCGCATGTGGAGCATTCGTTTGTGTGGGATGCTCTACCAGGTTCATTCCTAGATAATGCACTCAAAGGGCACTAAGCATAGAGTGTGAAAACTGAGTTTCCTTGAGAGCTGCTTGGAAGCCTGATGGTGTGTGAAGTTAGTGAGCCAAATGGAGTTGTTCTCCCACAAGAACCACTCGGCTGATCCTTCTTCAATATGCCCTTCACCAACATGCAGTGTTTCCTTGATTGAATTAGCTCTCATACCAATATTTGCGTCTAGAGCCTTTGCATTGAGGGCTATCTGAAAACGGCTGTGGCGCTGAAGTAGCCTGAGAATGTGGAGTTGGTGGCATGTGAAACCCGCATGTGGAGCATTCGTTTGTGTGGGATGCTCTACCAGGTTCATTCCTAGATAATGCACTCAATGGGCACTAAGCCTAGAGTGTGCAAACTGAGTTTCCTTGAGAGCTGCTTGGAAGCCTGATGGTGTGTGAAGTTAGTGAGCCAAATGGAGTTGTTCTCCCACAAGAATCACTCGGCTGATCCTTCTTCAATATGCCCTTCACCAACATGCAGTGTTTCCTTGATTGAATTAGCTCTCACACCAATATTTGCGTCTAGAGCCTTTGCATTGAGGGCTATCTGAAAACGGCTGTGGCGCTGAAGTTGCCTGAGAATGTGGAGTTGGTGGCATGTGAAACCCGAATGTGGAGCATTTGTTTGTGTGGGATGCTCTACCAGGTTCATTTCAGTCCTAGGGACTCAAAGGGCACTAAGCATAGAGTGTGAAAACTGAGTTTCCTTGAGAGCTGCTTGGAAGCCTGATGGTGTGTGAAGTTAGTGAGCCAAATGGAGTTGTTCTCCCACAAGAACCACTCGGCTGATCCTTCTTCAATATGCCCTTCACCAACATGCAGTGTTTCCTTGATTGAATTAGCTCTCATACCAATATTTGCGTCTAGAGCCTTTGCATTGAGGGCTATCTGAAAACGGCTGTGGCGCTGAAGTTGCCTGTGAATGTGGAGTTGGTGGCATGTGAAACCCGCATGTGGAGCATTCGTTTGTGTGGGATGCTCTACCAGGTTCATTCCTAGATAATGCACTCAAAGGGCACTAAGCATAGAGTGTGAAAACTGAGTTTCCTTGAGAGCTGCTTGGAAGCCTGATGGTGTGTGAAGTTAGTGAGCCAAATGGAGTTGTTATCCCACAAGAACCACTCGGCTGATCCTTCTTCAATATGCCCTTCACCAACATGCAGAGTTTCCTTGATTGAATTAGCTCTCACACCAGTATTTGTGTCTAGAGCCTTTGCATTGAGGGCTATCTGAAAACGGCTGTGGCGCTGAAGTTTCCTGTGAATGTGGAGTTGGTGGCATGTGAAACCCGCATGTGGAGCATTCGTTTGTGTGGGATGCTCTACCAGGTTCATTCCTAGATAATGCACTCAATGGGCACTAAGCATAGAGTGTGCAAACTGAGTTTCCTTGAGAGCTGCTTGGAAGCCTGATGGTGTGTGAAGTTAGTGAGTCAAATGGAGTTGTTCTCCCACAAGAACCACTCGGCTGATCATTCTTCAATATGCCCTTCACCAACATGCAGTGTTTCCTTGATTGAATTAGCTCTCACACCAATATTTGCGTCTAGAGCCTTTGCATTGAGGGCTATCTGAAAACAGCTGTGGCGCTGAAGTTGCCTGTGAATGTGGAGTTGGTGGCATGTGAAACCCGCATGTGGAGCATTCGTTTGTGTGGGATGCTCTACCAGGTTCATTCCTAGATAATGCACTCAATGGGCACTAAGCATAGAGTGTGCAAACTGAGTTTCCTTGAGAGCTGCTTGGAAGCCTGATGGTGTGTGAAGTTAGTGAGTCAAATGGAGTTGTTCTCCCACAAGAACCACTCGGCTGATCCTTCTTCAATATGCCCTTCACCAACATGCAGTGTTTCCTTGATTGAATTAGCTCTCACACCAATATTTGCGTCTAGAGCCTTTGCATTGAGGGCTATCTGAAAACAGCTGTGGCGCTGAAGTTGCCTGTGAATGTGGAGTTGGTGGCATGTGAAACCCGCATGTGGAGCATTCGTTTGTGTGGGATGCTCTACCAGGTTCATTCCTAGATAATGCACTCAAAGGGCACTAAGCATAGAGTGTGAAAACTGAGTTTCCTTGAGAGCTGCTTGGAAGTCTGATGGTGTGTGAAGTTAGTGAGCCAAATGGAGTTGTTCTCCCACAAGAACCACTCGGCTGATCCTTCTTCAATATGCCCTTCACCAACATGCAGTGTTTCCTTGATTGAATTAGCTCTCATACCAATATTTGCGTCTAGAGCCTTTGCATTGAGGGCTATCTGAAAACGGCTGTGGCGCTGAAGTTGCCTGTCAATGTGGAGTTGGTGGCATGTGAAACCCGCATGTGGAGCATTCGTTTGTGTGGGATGCTCACCAATCTTCATTTCAGTCCTATGTACTCAAAAGGCACTAAGCATAGAGTGTGAAAACTGAGTTTCCTTGAGAGCTGCTTGGAAGCCTGATGGTGTGTGAAGTTAGTGAGCCAAATGGAGTTGTTCTCCCACAAGAACCACTCGGCTGATCCTTCTTCAATATGCCCTTCACCAACATGCAGTGTTTCCTTGATTGAATTAGCTCTCACACCAATATTTGCGTCTAGAGCCTTTGCATTGAGGGCTATCTGAAAACGGCTGTGGCCTTGAAGTTGCCTGTGAATGTGGAGTTGGTGGCATGTGAAACCCGCATGTGGAGCATTCGTTTGTGTGGGATGCTCTACCAGGTTCATTCCTAGATAATGCACTCAAAGGGCACTAAGCATAGAGTGTGAAAACTGAGTTTCCTTGAGAGCTGCTTGGAAGCCAGATGGTGTGTGAAGTTAGTGAGCCAAATGGAGTTGTTCTCCCACAAGAACCACTCGGCTGATCCTTCTTCAATATGCCCTTCACCAACATGCAGTGTTTCCTTGATTGAATTAGCTCTCACACCAATATTTGCGTCTAGAGCCTTTGCATTGAGGGCTATCTGAAAACGGCTGTGGCACTGAAGTTGCCTGTGAATGTGGAGTTGGTGGCATGTGAAACCCGCATGTGGAGCATTCGTTTGTGTGGCATGCTCTACCAGGTTCATTCCTAGATAATGCACTCAAAGGGCACTAAGCATAGAGTGTGAAAACTGAGTTTCCTTGAGAGCTGCTTGGAAGCCTGATGGTGTGTGAAGTTAGTGAGCCAAATGGAGTTGTTCTCCCACAAGAACCACTCGGCTGATCCTTCTTCAATATGCCCTTCACCAACATGCAGAGTTTCCTTGATTGAATTAGCTCTCACACCAATATTTGTGTCTAGAGCCTTTGCATTGAGGGCTATCTGAAAACGGCTGGGGCGTTGAAGTTGCCTGTGAATGTGGAGTTGGTGGCATGTGAAACCCGCATGTGGAGCATTCGTTTGTGTGGGATGCTCTACCAGGTTCATTCCTAGATAATGCACTCAATGGGCACTAAGCATAGAGTGTGAAAACTGAGTTTCCTTGAGAGCTGCTTGGAAGCCTGATGGTGTGTGAAGTTAGTGAGTCAAATGGAGTTGTTCTATCACAAGAACCACTCGGCTGATCATTCTTCAATATGCCCTTCACCAACATGCAGTGTTTCCTTGATTGAATTAGCTCTCACACCAATATTTGCGTCTAGAGCCTTTGCATTGAGGGCTATCTGAAAACAGCTGTGGCGCTGAAGTTGCCTGAGAATGTGGAGTTGGTGGCATGTGAAACCCGCATGTGGAGCATTCGTTTGTGTGGGATGCTCTACCAGGTTCATTCCTAGATAATGCACTCAAAGGGCACTAAGCATAGAGTGTGAAAACTGAGTTTCCTTGAGAGCTGCTTGGAAGCCTGATGGTGTGTGAAGTTAGTGAGCCAAATGGAGTTGTTCTCCCACAAGAACCACTCGGCTGATCCTTCTTCAATATGCCCTTCACCAACATGCAGTGTTTCCTTGATTGAATTAGCTCTCACACCAATATTTGCGTCTAGAGCCTTTGCATTGAGGGCTATCTGAAAACGGCTGTGGCGCTGAAGTTGCCTGTGAATGTGGAGTTGGTGGCATGTGAAACCCGCATGTGGAGCCTTTGTTTGTATGGGATGCTCTACCAGGTTCATTCCTAGATAATGCACTCAAAGGGCACTAAGCATAGAGTGTGAAAACTGAGTTTCCTTGAGAGCTGCTTGGAAGCCTGATGGTGTGTGAAGTTAGTGAGCCAAATGGAGTTGTTCTCCCACAAGACCCACTCGGCTGATCCTTCTTCAATATGCCCTTCACCAACATGCAGTGTTTCCTTGATTGAATTAGCTCTCACACCAATATTTGCGTCTAGAGCCTTTGCATTGAGGGCTATCTGAAAACGGCTGTGGCGCTGAATTTGCCTGAGAATGTGGAGTTGGTGGCATGTGAAACCCGCATGTGGAGCATTCGTTTGTGTGGGATGCTCTACCAGGTTCATTTCAGTCCTAGGTACTCAAAGGGCACTAAGCATAGAGTGTGAAAACTGAGTTTCCTTGAGAGCTGCTTGGAAGCCTGATGGTGTGTGAAGCTAGTGAGCCAAATGGAGTTGTTCTCCCACAAGAACCACTCGGCTGATCCTTCTTCAATATGCCCTTCACCAACATGCAGTGTTTCCTTGATTGAATTAGCTCTCACACCAATATTTGTGTCTAGAGCCTTTGCATTGAGGGCTATCTGAAAACGGCTGTGGCGTTGAAGTTGCCTGTGAATGTGGAGTTGGTGGCATGTGAAACCCGCATGTGGAGCATTCGTTTGTGTGGAATGCTCTACCAGGTTCATTCCTAGATAATGCACTCAAAGGGCACTAAGCATAGAGTGTGCAAACTGAGTTTCCTTGAGAGCTGCTTGGAAGCCTGATGGTGTGTGAAGTTAGTGAGCCAAATGGAGTTGTTCTCCCACAAGAACCACTCGGCTGATCCTTCTTCAATATGCCCTTCACCAACATGCAGTGTTTCCTTGATTGAATTAGCTCTCACACCAATATTTGCGTCTAGAGCCTTTGCATTGAGGGCTATCTGAAAATGGCTGTGGCGCTGAAGTTGCCTGAGAATGTGGAGTTGGTGGCATGTGAAACCCGCATTTGGAGCATTCGTTTGTGTTTGATGCTCTACCAGGTTCATTCCTAGATAATGCACTCAAAGGGCACTAAGCATAGAGTGTGAAAACTGAGTTTCCTTGAGAGCTGCTTGGAAGCCTGATGGTGTGTGAAGTTAGTGAGCCAAATGGAGTTGTTCTCCCACAAGACCCACTCGGCTGATCCTTCTTCAATATGCCCTTCACCAACATGCAGTGTTTCCTTGATTGAATTAGCTCTCACACCAATATTTGCGTCTAGAGCCTTTGCATTGAGGGCTATCTGAAAACGGCTGTGGCGCTGAAGTTGCCTGTGAATGTGGAGTTGGTGGCATGTGAAACCCGCATGTGGAGCACTTTTTTGTGTGGGATGCTCTACCAGGTTCATTCCTAGATAATGCACTCAAAGGGCACTAAGCATAGAGTGTGAAAACTGAGTTTCCTTGAGAGCTGCTTGGAAGCCTGATGGTGTGTGAAGTTAGTGAGCCAAATGGAGTTGTTCTCCCACAAGACCCACTCGGCTGATCCTTCTTCAATATGCCCTTCACCAACATGCAGTGTTTCCTTGATTGAATTAGCTCTCACACCAATATTTGCGTCTAGAGCCTTTGCATTGAGGGCTATCTGAAAACGGCTGTGGCGCTGAAGTTGCCTGTGAATGTGGAGTTGGTGGCATGTGAAACCCGCATGTGGAGCATTCGTTTGTGTGGGATGCTCTACCAGGTTCATTCCTAGATAATGCACTCAAAGGGCACTAAGCATAGAGTGTGAAAACTGAGTTTCCTTGAGAGCTGCTTGGAAGCCTGATGGTGTGTGAAGTTAGTGAGTCAAATGGAGTTGTTCTATCACAAGAACCACTCGGCTGATCCTTCTTCAATATGCCCTTCACCAACATGCAGTGTTTCCTTGATTGAATTAGCTCTCACACCAATATTTGCGTCTAGAGCCTTTGCATTGAGGGCTATCTGAAAACGGCTGTGGCGCTGAAGTTGCCTGTGAATGTGGAGTTGGTGGCATGTGAAACCCGCATGTGGAGCATTCGTTTGTGTGGGATGCTCTACCAGGTTCATTCCTAGATAATGCACTCAAAGGGCACTAAGCATAGAGTGTGAAAACTGAGTTTCCTTGAGAGCTGCTTGGAAGCCTGATGGTGAGTGAAGTTAGTGAGTGAAATGGAGTTGTTTTATCACAAGAACCACTCGGCTGATCCTTCTTCAATATGCCCTTCACCAACATGCAGTGTTTCCTTGATTGAATTAGCTCTCACACCAATATTTGTGTCTAGAGCCTTTGCATTGAGGGCTATCTGAAAACGGCTGTGGCGCTGAAGTTGCCTGTGAATGTGGAGTTGGTGGCATGTGAAACCCGCATGTGGAGCATTCGTTTGTGTGGGATGCTCTACCAGCTTCATTTGAGTCCTAGGCACTCAAAAGACACTTGCATAGAGTTTGAAAACTGAGTTTCCTTGAGAGCTGCTTAGAAGCCTGATGGTGTGTGAAGTTAGTGAGCCAAATGGAGTTGTTCTCCCACAAGAACCACTCGGCTGATCCTTCTTCAATATGCCCTTCACCAACATGCAGTGTTTCCTTGATTGAATTAGCTCTCACACCAATATTTGCGTCTAGAGCCTTTGCATTGAGGGCTATCTGAAAACGGCTGTGGCGCTGAAGTTGCCTGTGAATGTGGAGTTGGTGGCATGTGAAACCCGCATGTGGAGCATTCATTTGTGTGGGATGCTCTACCAGGTTCATTCCTAGATAATGCTCTCAAAGGGCACTAAGCATAGAGTGTGAAAACTGAGTTTCCTTGAGAGCTGCTTGGAAGCCTGATGGTGTGTGAAGTTAGTGAGCTAAATGGAGTTGTCTCCCACAAGAACCACTTGGCTGATCCTTCTTCAATATGCCCTTCACCAACATGCAGTGTTTCCTTGATTGAATTAGCTCTCATACCAATATTTGCGTCTAGAGCCTTTGCATTGAGGGCTATCTGAAAACAGCTGTGGCGCTGAAGTTGCCTGTGAATGTGGAGTTGGTGGCATGTGAAACCCGCATGTGGAGCATTCGTTTGTGTGGGATGCTCTACCAGGTTCATTCCTAGATAATGCACTCAAAGGGCACTAAGCATAGAGTGTGAAAACTGAGTTTCCTTGAGAGCTGCTTGGAAGCCTGATGATGTGTGAAGTTAGTGAGCCAAATGGAGTTGTTCTCCCACAAGAACCACTCGGCTGATCCTTCTTCAATATGCCCTTCACCAACATGCAGTGTTTCCTTGATTGAATTAGCTCTCACACCAATATTTGCGTCTAGAGCCTTTGCATTGAGGGCTATCTGAAAACGGCTGTGGCGCTGAAGTTGCCTGTGAATGTGGAGTTGGTGGCATGTGAAACCCGCATGTGGAGCATTCGTTTGTGTGGGATGCTCTACCAGGTTCATTCCTAGATAATGCACTCAAAGGGCACTAAGCATAGAGTGTGAAAACTGAGTTTCCTTGAGAGCTGCTTGGAAGCCTGATGGTGTGTGAAGTTAGTGAGCCAAATGGAGTTGTTCTCCCACAAGAACCACTTGGCTGATCCTTCTTCAATATGCCCTTCACCAACATGCAGTGTTTCCTTGATTGAATTAGCTCTCACACCAATATTTGCGTCTAGAGCCTTTGCATTGAGGGCTATCTGAAAATGGCTGTGGCGCTGAAGTTGCCTGAGAATGTGAAGTTGGTGGCATGTGAAACCCGAATGTGGAGCATTCGTTTCTGTGGGATGCTCCACTAGCTTCATTTCAGTCCTAGGGACTCAAAAGGCACTAAGCATAGAGTGTGAAAACTGAGTTTCCTTGAGAGCTGCTTGGAAGCCTGATGGTGTGTGAAGTTAGTGAGTCAAATGGAGTTGTTCTATCACAAGAACCACTCGGCTGATCCTTCTTCAATATGCCCTTCACCAACATGCAGTGTTTCCTTGATTGAATTAGCTCTCACACCAATATTTGCGTCTAGAGCCTTTGCATTGAGGGCTATCTGAAAACAGCTGTGGCGCTGAAGTTGCCTGTGAATGTGGAGTTGGTGGCATGTGAAACCCGCATGTGGAGCATTCGTTTGTGTGGGATGATCTACCAGGTTCATTCCTAGATAATGCACTCAAAGGGCACTAAGCATAGAGTGTGAAAACTGAGTTTCCTTGAGAGCTGCTTGGAAGCCTGATGGTGTGTGAAGTTAGTGAGCCAAATGGAGTTGTTCTCCCACAAGAACCACTCGGCTGATCCTTCTTCAATATGCCCTTCACCAACATGCAGTGTTTCCTTGATTGAATTAGCTCTCACACCAATATTTGCGTCTAGAGCCTTTGCATTGAGGGCTATCTGAAAACGGCTGTGGCGCTGAAGTTGCCTGTGAATGTGGAGTTGGTGGCATGTGAAACCCGCATGTGGAGCATTCGTTTGTGTGGGATGCTCTACCAGGTTCATTCCTAGATAATGCACTCAAAGGGCACTAAGCATAGAGTGTGAAAACTGAGTTTCCTTGAGAGCTGCTTGGAAGCCTGATGGTGTGTGAAGTTAGTGAGCCAAATGGAGTTGTTCTCCCACAAGAACCACTTGGCTGATCCTTCTTCAATATGCCCTTCACCAACATGCAGTGTTTCCTTGATTGAATTAGCTCTCACACCAATATTTGCGTCTAGAGCCTTTGCATTGAGGGCTATCTGAAAATGGCTGTGGCGCTGAAGTTGCCTGTGAATGTGGAGTTGGTGGCATGTGAAACCCGCATGTGGAGCATTCGTTTGTGTGGGATGCTCTACCAGCTTCATTTGAGTCCTAGGCACTCAAAAGGCACTTGCATAGAGTGTGAAAACTGAGTTTCCTTGAGAGCTGCTTGGAAGCCTGATGGTGTGTGAAGTTAGTGAGTCAAATGGAGTTGTTCTATCACAAGAACCACTCGGCTGATCCTTCTTCAATATGCCCTTCACCAACATGCAGTGTTTCCTTGATTGAATTAGCTCTCATACCAATATTTGCGTCTAGAGCCTTTGCATTGAGGGCTATCTGAAAACGGCTGTGGCGCTGAAGTTGCCTGTGAATGTGGAGTTGGTGGCATGTGAAACCCGCATGTGGAGCACTTTTTTGTGTGGGATGCTCTACCAGGTTCATTCCTAGATAATGCCCTCAAAGGGCACTAAGCATAGAGTGTGAAAACTGAGTTTCCTTGAGAGCTGCTTAGAAGCCTGATGGTGTGTGAAGTTAGTGAGCCAAATGGAGTTGTTCTCCCACAAGAACCACTCGGCTGATCCTTCTTCAATATGCCCTTCACCAACATGCAGACTTTCCATGATTGAATTAGCTCTCACACCAATATTTGCGTCTAGAGCCTTTGCATTGAGGGCTATCTGAAAACGGCTGTGGCGCTGAAGTTGCCTGTGAATGTGGAGTTGGTGGCATGTGAAACCCGCATGTGGAGCATTCGTTTGTGTGGGATGCTCTACCAGGTTCATTCCTTGATAATGCACTCAAAGGGCACTAAGCATAGAGTGTGAAAACTGAGTTTCCTTGAGAGCTGCTTGGAAGCCTGATGGTGTGTGAAGTTAGTGAGCCAAATGGAGTTGTTCTCCCACAAGAACCACTCGGCTGATCCTTCTTCAATATGCCCTTCACCAACATGCAGTGTTTCCTTGATTGAATTAGCTCTCACACCAATATTTGCGTCTAGAGCCTTTGCATTGAGGGCGATCTGAAAACGGCTGTGGCGCTGAAGTTGCCTGTCAATGTGGAGTTGGTGGCATGTGAAACCCGCATGTGGAGCATTCGTTTGTGTGGGATGCTCTACCAGGTTCATTCCTAGATAATGCACTCAAAGGGCACTAAGCATAGAGTGTGAAAACTGAGTTTCCTTGAGAGCTGCTTGGAAGCCTGATGGTGTGTGAAGTTAGTGAGCCAAATGGAGTTGTTCTCCCACAAGAACCACTCGGCTGATCCTTCTTCAATATGCCCTTCACCAACATGCAGTGTTTCCTTGATTGAATTAGCTCTCACACCAATATTTGCGTCTAGAGCCTTTGCATTGAGGGCTATCTGAAAACGGCTGTGGCGCTGAAGTTGCCTGTGAATGTGGAGTTGGTGGCATGTGAAACCCGCATGTGGAGCATTCGTTTGTGTGGGATGCTCTACCAGGTTCATTCCTAGATAATGCACTCAAAGGGCACTAAGCATAGACTGTGTAAACTGAGTTTCCTTGAGAGCTGCTTGGAAGCCTGATGGTGTGTGAAGTTAGTGAGCCAAATGGAGTTGTTCTCCCACAAGAACCACTCGGCTGATCCTTATTCAATATGCCCTTCACCAACATGCAGTGTTTCCTTGATTGAATTAGCTCTCACACCAATATTTGCGTCTAGAGCCTTTGAATTGAGGGCTATCTGAAAACGGCTGTGGCGCTGAAGTTGCCTGTGAATGTGGAGTTGGTGGCATGTGAAACCCGCATGTGGAGCATTCGTTTGTGTGGGATGCTCTACCAGGTTCATTCCTAGATAATGCACTCAAAGGGCACTAAGCATAGAGTGTGAAAACTGAGTTTCCTTGAGAGCTGCTTGGAAGCCTGATGGTGTGTGAAGTTAGTGAGCCAAATGGAGTTGTTCTCCCACAAGAACCACTCGGCTGATCCTTATTCAATATGCCCTTCACCAACATGCAGACTTTCCTTGATTGAATTAGCTCTCACACCAATATTTGCGTCTAGAGCCTTTGCATTGAGGGCTATCTGAAAACGGCTGTGGCGCTGAAGTTGCCTGTGAATGTGGAGTTGGTGGCATGTGAAACCCGCATGTGGAGCATTCGTTTGTGTGGGATGCTCTACCAGGTTCATTCCTAGATAATGCACTCAAAGGGCACTAAGCATAGACTGTGTAAACTGAGTTTCCTTGAGAGCTGCTTGGAAGCCTGATGGTGTGTGAAGTTAGTGAGCCAAATGGAGTTGTTCTCCCACAAGAACCACTCGGCTGATCCTTCTTCAATATGCCCTTCACCAACATGCAGTGTTTCCTTGATTGAATTAGCTCTCACACCAATATTTGCGTCTAGAGCCTTTGCATTGAGGGCTATCTGAAAACGGCTGTGGCGCTGAAGTTGCCTGTGAATGTGGAGTTGGTGGCATGTGAAACCCGCATGTGGAGCATTCGTTTGTGTGGGATGCTCTACCAGGTTCATCCCTAGATAATGCACTCAAAGGGCACTAAGCATAGAGTGTGAAAACTGAGTTTCCTTGAGAGCTGCTTGGAAGCCTGATGGTGTGTGAAGTTAGTGAGCCAAATGGAGTTGTTCTCCCACAAGAACCACTCGGCTGATCCTTCTTCAATATGCCCTTCACCAACATGCAGTGTTTCCTTGATTGAATTAGCTCTCACACCAATATTTGCGTCTAGAGCCTTTGCATTGAGGGCGATCTGAAAACGGCTGTGGCGCTGAAGTTGCCTGTGAATGTGGAGTTGGTGGCATGTGAAACCCGCATGTGGAGCATTCGTTTGTGTGGGATGCTCTACCAGGTTCATTCCTAGATAATGCACTCAAAGGGCACTAAGCATAGAGTGTGAAAACTGAGTTTCCTTGAGAGCTGCTTGGAAGCCTGATGGTGTGTGAAGTTAGTGAGCCAAATGGAGTTGTTCTCCCACAAGAACCACTTGGCTGATCCTTCTTCAATATGCCCTTCACCAACATGCAGTGTTTCCTTGATTGAATTAGCTCTCACACCAATATTTGCGTCTAGAGCCTTTGCATTGAGGGCTATCTGAAAACGGCTGTGGCGCTGAAGTTGCCTGTGAATGTGGAGTTGGTGGCATGTGAAACCCGCATGTGGAGCATTCGTTTGTGTGGGATGCTCTACCAGCTTCATTTGAGTCCTAGGCACTCAAAAGGCACTTGCATAGAGTGTGAAAACTGAGTTTCCTTGAGAGCTGCTTGGAAGCCTGATGGTGTGTGAAGTTAGTGAGTCAAATGGAGGTGTTCTATCACAACAACCACTCGGCTGATCCTTCTTCAATATGCCCTTCACCAACATGCAGTGTTTCCTTGATTGAATTAGCTCTCACACCAATATTTGCGTCTAGACCCTTTGCATTGAGGGCTATCTGAAAACAGCTGTGGCGCTGAAGTTGCCTGTGAATGTGGAGTTGGTGGCATGTGAAACCCGAATGTGGAGCATTCGTTTGTGTGGGATGCTCTACCAGCTTCATTTGAGTCCTAGGCACTCAAAAGGCACTTGCATAGAGTGTGAAAACTGAGTTTCCTTGAGAGCTGCTTGGAAGCCTGATGGTGTGTGAAGTTAGTGAGTCAAATGGAGTTGTTCTATCACAAGAACCACTCGGCTGATCCTTCTTCAATATGCCCTTCACCAACATGCAGTGTTTCCTTGATTGAATTAGCTCTCATACCAATATTTGCGTCTAGAGCCTTTGCATTGAGGGCTATCTGAAAACGGCTGTGGCGCTGAAGTTGCCTGTGAATGTGGAGTTGGTGGCATGTGAAACCCGCATGTGGAGCACTTTTTTGTGTGGGATGTTCTACCAGGATCATTCCTAGATAATGCACTCAAAGGGCACTAAGCATAGAGTGTGAAAACTGAGTTTCCTTGAGAGCTGCTTAGAAGCCTGATGGTGTGTGAAGTTAGTGAGCCAAATGGAGTTGTTCTCCCACAAGAACCACTCGGCTGATCCTTCTTCAATATGCCCTTCACCAACATGCAGACTTTCCATGATTGAATTAGCTCTCACACCAATATTTGCGTCTAGAGCCTTTGCATTGAGGGCTATCTGAAAACGGCTGTGGCGCTGAAGTTGCCTGTGAATGTGGAGTTGGTGGCATGTGAAACCCGCATGTGGAGCATTCGTTTGTGTGGGATGCTCTACCAGGTTCATTCCTAGATAATGCACTCAAAGGGCACTAAGCATAGAGTGTGAAAACTGAGTTTCCTTGAGAGCTGCTTGGAAGCCTGATGGTGTGTGAAGTTAGTGAGCCAAATGGAGTTGTTCTCCCACAAGAACCACTCGGCTGATCCTTCTTCAATATGCCCTTCACCAACATGCAGTGTTTCCTTGATTGAATTAGCTCTCACACCAATATTTGCGTCTAGAGCCTTTGCATTGAGGGCGATCTGAAAACGGCTGTGGCGCTGAAGTTGCCTGTCAATGTGGAGTTGGTGGCATGTGAAACCCGCATGTGGAGCATTCGTTTGTGTGGGATGCTCTACCAGGTTCATTCCTAGATAATGCACTCAAAGGGCACTAAGCATAGAGTGTGAAAACTGAGTTTCCTTGAGAGCTGCTTGGAAGCCTGATGGTGTGTGAAGTTAGTGAGCCAAATGGAGTTGTTCTCCCACAAGAACCACTCGGCTGATCCTTCTTCAATATGCCCTTCACCAACATGCAGTGTTTCCTTGATTGAATTAGCTCTCACACCAATATTTGCGTCTAGAGCCTTTGCATTGAGGGCTATCTGAAAACGGCTGTGGCGCTGAAGTTGCCTGTGAATGTGGAGTTGGTGGCATGTGAAACCCGCATGTGGAGCATTCGTTTGTGTGGGATGCTCTACCAGGTTCATTCCTAGATAATGCACTCAAAGGGCACTAAGCATAGACTGTGTAAACTGAGTTTCCTTGAGAGCTGCTTGGAAGCCTGATGGTGTGTGAAGTTAGTGAGCCAAATGGAGTTGTTCTCCCACAAGAACCACTCGGCTGATCCTTCTTCAATATGCCCTTCACCAACATGCAGTGTTTCCTTGATTGAATTAGCTCTCACACCAATATTTGCGTCTAGAGCCTTTGAATTGAGGGCTATCTGAAAACGGCTGTGGCGCTGAAGTTGCCTGTGAATGTGGAGTTGGTGGCATGTGAAACCCGCATGTGGAGCATTCGTTTGTGTGGGATGCTCTACCAGGTTCATTCCTAGATAATGCACTCAAAGGGCACTAAGCATAGAGTGTGAAAACTGAGTTTCCTTGAGAGCTGCTTGGAAGCCTGATGGTGTGTGAAGTTAGTGAGCCAAATGGAGTTGTTCTCCCACAAGAACCACTCGGCTGATCCTTCTTCAATATGCCCTTCACCAACATGCAGACTTTCCTTGATTGAATTAGCTCTCACACCAATATTTGCGTCTAGAGCCTTTGCATTGAGGGCTATCTGAAAACGGCTGTGGCGCTGAAGTTGCTTGTGAATGTGGAGTTGGTGGCATGTGAAACCCGCATGTGGAGCATTCGTTTGTGTGGGATGCTCTACCAGGTTCATTCCTAGATAATGCACTCAAAGGGCACTAAGCATAGAGTGTGAAAACTGAGTTTCCTTGAGAGCTGCTTGGAAGCCTGATGGTGTGTGAAGTTAGTGAGCCAAATGGAGTTGTTCTCCCACAAGAACCACTCGGCTGATCCTTCTTCAATATGCCCTTCACCAACATGCAGTGTTTCCTTGATTGAATTAGCTCTCACACCAATATTTGCGTCTAGAGCCTTTGCATTGAGGGCTATCTGAAAACGGCTGTGGCGCTGAAGTTGCCTGTGAATGTGGAGTTGGTGGCATGTGAAACCCGCATGTGGAGCATTCGTTTGTGTGGGATGCTCTACCAGGTTCATTCCTAGATAATGCACTCAAAGGGCACTAAGCATAGACTGTGTAAACTGAGTTTCCTTGAGAGCTGCTTGGAAGCCTGATGGTGTGTGAAGTTAGTGAGCCAAATGGAGTTGTTCTCCCACAAGAACCACTCGGCTGATCCTTCTTCAATATGCCCTTCACCAACATGCAGTGTTTCCTTGATTGAATTAGCTCTCACACCAATATTTGCGTCTAGAGCCTTTGCATTGAGGGCTATCTGAAAACGGCTGTGGCGCTGAAGTTGCCTGAGAATGTGGAGTTGGTGGCATGTGAAACCCGCATGTGGAGCATTCGTTTGTGTGGGATGCTCTACCAGGTTCATCCCTAGATAATGCACTCAAAGGGCACTAAACATAGAGTGTGAAAACTGAGTTTCCTTGAGAGCTGCTTGGAAGCCTGATGGTGTGTGAAGTTAGTGAGCCAAATGGAGTTGTTCTCCCACAAGAACCACTCGGCTGATCCTTCTTCAATATGCCCTTCACCAACATGCAGTGTTTCCTTGATTGAATTAGCTCTCATACCAATATTTGCGTCTAGAGCCTTTGCATTGAGGGCTATCTGAAAACGGCTGTGGCGCTGAAGTTGCCTGTGAATGTGGAGTTGGTGGCATGTGAAACCCGCATGTGGAGCATTCGTTTGTGTGGGATGCTCTACCAGGTTCATTCCTAGATAATGCACTCAAAGGGCACTAAGCATAGAGTGTGAAAACTGAGTTTCCTTGAGAGCTGCTTGGAAGCCTGATGGTGTGTGAAGTTAGTGAGCCAAATGGAGTTGTTCTCCCACAAGAACCACTCGGCTGATCCTTCTTCAATATGCCCTTCACCAACATGCAGTGTTTCCTTGATTGAATTAGCTCTCACACCAATATTTGCGTCTAGAGCCTTTGCATTGAGGGCTATCTGAAAACGGCTGTGGCGCTGAAGTTGCCTGTGAATGTGGAGTTGGTGGCATGTGAAACCCGAATGTGGAGCATTCGTTTGTGTGGGATGCTCTACCAGCTTCATTTCAGTCCTAGGGACTCAAAAGGCACTAAGCATAGAGTGTAAAAACTGAGTTTCCTTGAGAGCTGCTTGGAAGCCTGATGGTGTGTGAAGTTAGTGAGCCAAATGGAGTTGTTCTGCCACAAGAACCACTCGGCTGATCCTTCTTCAATATGCCCTTCACCAACATGCAGTGTTTCCTTGATTGAATTAGCTCTCATACCAATATTTGCGTCTAGAGCCTTTGAATTGAGGGCTATCTGAAAACGGCTGTGGCGCTGAAGTTGCCTGTGAATGTGGAGTTGGTGGCATGTGAAACCCGCATGTGGAGCATTCGTTTGTGTGGGATGCTCTACCAGGTTCATTCCTAGATAATGCACTCAAAGGGCACTAAGCATAGAGTGTGAAAACTGAGTTTCCTTGAGAGCTGCTTGGAAGCCTGATGGTGTGTGAAGTTAGTGAGCCAAATGGAGTTGTTCTCCCACAAGAACCACTCGGCTGATCCTTCTTCAATATGCCCTTCACCAACATGCAGTGTTTCCTTGATTGAATTAGCTCTCACACCAATATTTGCGTCTAGAGCCTTTGCATTGAGGGCGATCTGAAAACGGCTGTGGCGCTGAAGTTGCCTGTGAATGTGGAGTTGGTGGCATGTGAAACCCGCATGTGGAGCATTCGTTTGTGTGGGATGCTCTACCAGGTTCATTCCTAGATAATGCACTCAAAGGGCACTAAGCATAGACTGTGTAAACTGAGTTTCCTTGAGAGCTGCTTGGAAGCCTGATGGTGTGTGAAGTTAGTGAGCCAAATGGAGTTGTTCTCCCACAAGAACCACTCGGCTGATCCTTCTTCAATATGCCCTTCACCAACATGCAGTGTTTCCTTGATTGAATTAGCTCTCACACCAATATTTGCGTCTAGAGCCTTTGCATTGAGGGCTATCTGAAAACGGCTGTGGCGCTGAAGTTGCCTGTGAATGTGGAGTTGGTGGCATGTGAAACCCGCATGTGGAGCATTCGTTTGTGTGGGATGCTCTACCAGGTTCATTCCTAGATAATGCACTCAAAGGGCACTAAGCATAGAGTGTGAAAACTGAGTTTCCTTGAGAGCTGCTTGGAAGCCTGATGGTGTGTGAAGTTAGTGAGCCAAATGGAGTTGTTCTCCCACAAGAACCACTCGGCTGATCCTTCTTCAATATGCCCTTCACCAACATGCAGTGTTTCCTTGATTGAATTAGCTCTCACACCAATATTTGCGTCTAGAGCCTTTGCATTGAGGGCTATCTGAAAACGGCTGTGGCGCTGAAGTTGCCTGTGAATGTGGAGTTGGTGGCATGTGAAACCCACATGTGGAGCATTCGTTTGTGTGGGATGCTCTACCAGGTTCATTCCTAGATAATGCACTCAAAGGGCACTAAGCATAGAGTGTGAAAACTGAGTTTCCTTGAGAGCTGCTTGGCAGCCTGATGGTGTGTGAAGTTAGTGAGCCAAATGGAGTTGTTCTCCCACAAGAACCACTTGGCTGATCCTTCTTCAATATGCCCTTCACCAACATGCAGACTTTCCTTGATTGAATTAGCTCTCACACCAATATTTGCGTCTAGAGCCTTTGCATTGAGGGCTATCTGAAAACGGCTGTGGCGCTGAAGTTGCCTGAGAATGTGGAGTTGGTGGCATGTGAAACCCGAATATGGAGCATTCGTTTGTGTGGGATGCTCTACCAGCTTCATTTCAGTCCTAGGGACTAAAAGGGCACTAAGCATAGAGTGTGAAAACTGAGTTTCCTTGAGAGCTGCTTAGAAGCCTGATGGTGTGTGAAGTTAGTGAGCCAAATGGAGTTGTTCTCCCACAAGAACCACTCGGCTGATCCTTCTTCAATATGCCCTTCACCAACATGCAGTGTTTCCTTGATTGAATTAATTCTCACACCAATATTTGCGTCTAGAGCCTTTGCATTGAGGGCTATCTGAAAACGGCTGTGGCGCTGAATTTGCCTGAGAATGTCGAGTTGGTGGCATGTGAAACCCGCATGTGGAGCATTCGTTTGTGTGGGATGCTCTACCAGGTTCATTCCTAGATAATGCACTCAAAGGGCACTAAGCATAGAGTGTGAAAACTGAGTTTCCTTGAGAGCTGCTTGGAAGCCTGATGGTGTGTGAAGTTAGTGAGCCAAATGGAGTTGTTCTCCCACAAGAACCACTTGGCTGATCCTTCTTCAATATGCCCTTCACCAACATGCAGTGTTTCCTTGATTGAATTAGCTCTCACACCAATATTTGTGTCTAGAGCCTTTGCATTGAGGGCTATCTGAAAACAGCTGTGGCACTGAAGTTGCCTGAGAATGTGGAGTTGTTGGCATGTGAAACCCGCATGTGGAGCATTCGTTTGTGTGGGATGCTCTACCAGGTTCATTCCTAGATAATGCACTCAAAGGGCACTAAGCATAGAGTGTGAAAACTGAGTTTCCTTGAGAGCTGCTTGGAAGCCTGATGGTGTGTGAAGTTAGTGAGCCAAATGGAGTTGTTCTCCCACAAGAACCACTCGGCTGATCCTTCTTCAATATGCCCTTCACCAACATGCAGTGTTTCCTTGATTGAATTAGCTCTCACACCAATATTTGCGTCTAGAGCCTTTGCATTGAGGGCTATCTGAAAACGGCTGTGGCGCTGAAGTTGCCTGAGAATGTGGAGTTGGTGGCATGTGAAACCCGCATGTGGAGCATTCGTTTGTGTGGGATGTTCTACCAGGTTCATTCCTAGATAATGCACTCAAAGGGCACTAAGCATAGAGTGTGAAAACTGAGTTTCCTTGAGAGCTGCTTGGAAGCCTGATGGTGTGTGAAGTTAGTGAGCCAAATGGAGTTGTTCTCCCACAAGAACCACTCGGCTGATCCTTCTTCAATATGCCCTTCACCAACATGCAGTGTTTCCTTGATTGAATTAGCTCTCACACCAATATTTGCGTCTAGAGCCTTTGCATTGAGGGCTATCTGAAAACGGCTGTGGCGCTGAAGTTGCCTGTGAATGTGGAGTTGGTGGCATGTGAAACCCGCATGTGGAGCATTCGTTTGTGTGGGATGCTCTACCAGCTTCATTCCTAGATAATGCACTCAAAGGGCACTAAGCATAGAGTTTGAAAACTGAGTTTCCTTGAGAGCTGCTTGGAAGCCTGATGGTGTGTGAAGTTAGTGAGCCAAATGGAGTTGTTCTCCCACAAGAACCACTTGGCTGATCCTTCTTCAATATGCCCTTCACCAACATGCAGTGTTTCCTTGATTGAATTAGCTCTCACACCAATATTTGTGTCTAGAGCCTTTGCATTGAGGGCTATCTGAAAACGGCTGTGGCGCTGAAGTTGCCTGTCAATGCGGAATTGGTGGCATGTGAAACCCGCATGTGGAGCATTCGTTTGTGTGGGATGCTCTACCAGGTTCATTCCTAGATAATGCACTCAAAGGGCACTAAGCCTAGAGTGTGAAAACTGAGTTTCCTTGAGAGCTGCTTGGAAGCCTGATGGTGTGTGAAGTTAGTGAGCCAAATGGAGTTGTTCTCCCACAAGAACCACTCGGCTGATCCTTCTTCAATATGCCCTTCACCAACATGCAGTGTTTCCTTGATTGAAGTAGCTCTCACACCAATATTTGCGTCTAGAGCCTTTGCATTGAGGGCTATCTGAAAACGGCTGTGGCGCTGAAGTTGCCTGAGAATGTGGAGTTGGTGGCATGTGAAACCCGCATGTGGAGCATTCGTTTGTGTGGGATGCTCTACCAGGTTCATTCCTAGATAATGTACTCAAAGGGCACTAAGCATAGAGTGTGAAAACTGAGTTTCCTTGAGAGCTGCTTGGAAGCCTGATGGTGTGTGAAGTTAGTGAGCCAAATGGAGTTGTTCTCCCACAAGAACCACTCGGCTGATCCTTCTTCAATATGCCCTTCACCAACATGCAGTGTTTCCTTGATTGAATTAGCTCTCACACCAATATTTGCGTCTAGAGCCTTTGCATTGAGGGCTATCTGAAAACGGCTGTGGCGCTGAAGTTGCCTGAGAATGTGGAGTTGGTGGCATGTGAAACCCGCATGTGGAGCATTCGTTTGTGTGGGATGCTCTACCAGGTTCATTCCTAGATAATGCACTCAAAGGGCACTAAGCATAGAGTGTGAAAACTGAGTTTCCTTGAGAGCTGCTTGGAAGCCTGATGGTGTGTGAAGTTAGTGAGCCAAATGGAGTTGTTCTCCCACAAGAACCACTCGGCTGATCCTTCTTCAATATGCCCTTCACCAACATGCAGTGTTTCCTTGATTGAATTAGCTCTCACACCAATATTTGCGTCTAGAGCCTTTGCATTGAGGGCTATCTGAAAACGGCTGTGGCGCTGAAGTTGCCTGAGAATGTGGAGTTGGTGGCATGTGAAACCCGCATGTGGAGCATTCGTTTGTGTGGGATGCTATACCAGGTTCATTCCTAGATAATGCACTCAAACGGCACTAAGCATAGAGTGTGAAAACTGAGTTTCCTTGAGAGCTGCTTGGAAGCATGATGGTGTGTGAAGTTAGTGAGCCAAATGGAGTTGTTCTCCCACAAGAATCACTCGGCTGATCCTTCTTCAATATGCTCTTCACCAACATGCAGTGTTTCCTTGATTGAATTAGCTCTCACACCAATATTTGCGTCTAGAGCCTTTGCATTGAGGGCTATCTGAAAACGGCTGTGGCGCTGAAGTTGCCTGAGAATGTGGAGTTGGTGGCATGTGAAACCCGCATGTGGAGCATTCGTTTGTGTGGGATGCTCTACCAGGTTCATTCCTAGATAATGCACTCAAAGGGCACTAAGCATAGAGTGTGAAAACTGAGTTTCCTTGAGAGCTGCTTGGAAGCCTGATGGTGTGTGAAGTTAGTGAGCCAAATGGAGTTGTTCTCCCACAAGAACCACTCGGCTGATCCTTCTTCAATATGCCCTTCACCAACATGCAGTGTTTCCTTGATTGAATTAGCTCTCACACCAATATTTGCGTCTAGAGCCTTTGCATTGAGGGCTATCTGAAAACGGCTGTGGCGCTGAAGTTGCCTGAGAATGTGGAGTTGGTGGCATGTGAAACCCGCATGTGGAGCATTCGTTTGTGTGGGATGCTCTACCAGGTTCATTCCTAGATAATGCACTCAAAGGGCACTAAGCATAGAGTGTGAAAACTGAGTTTCCTTGAGAGCTGCTTGGAAGCCTGATGGTGTGTGAAGTTAGTGAGCCAAATGGAGTTGTTCTCCCACAAGAACCACTCGGCTGATCCTTCTTCAATATGCCCTTCACCAACATGCAGTGTTTCCTTGATTGAATTAGCTCTCACACCAATATTTGCGTCTAGAGCCTTTGCATTGAGGGCTATCTGAAAACGGCTGTGGCGCTGAAGTTGCCTGTGAATGTGGAGTTGGTGGCATGTGAAACCCGCATGTGGAGCATTCGTTTGTGTGGGATGCTCTACCAGCTTCATTCCTAGATAATGCACTCAAAGGGCACTAAGCATAGAGTGTGAAAACTGAGTTTCCTTGAGAGCTGCTTGGAAGCCTGATGGTGTGTGAAGTTAGTGAGCCAAATGGAGTTGTTCTCCCACAAGAACCACTCGGCTGATCCTTCTTCAATATGCCCTTCACCAACATGCAGTGTTTCCTTGATTGAATTAGCTCTCACACCAATATTTGCGTCTAGAGCCTTTGCATTGAGGGCTATCTGAAAACGGCTGTGGCACTGAAGTTGCCTGTGAATGTGGAGTTGGTGGCATGTGGAACCCGCATGTGGAGCATTCGTTTGTGTGGCATGCTCTACCAGGTTCATTCCTAGATAATGCACTCAAAGGGCACTAAGCATAGAGTGTGAAAACTGAGTTTCCTTGAGAGCTGCTTGGAAGCCTGATGGTGTGTGAAGTTAGTGAGCCAAATGGAGTTGTTCTCCCACAAGAACCACTCGGCTGATCCTTCTTCAATATGCCCTTCACCAACATGCAGTGTTTCCTTGATTGAATTAGCTCTCACACCAATATTTGCGTCTAGACCCTTTGCATTGAGGGCTATCTGAAAACAGCTGTGGCGCTGAAGTTGCCTGAGAATGTGGAGTTGGTGGCATGTGAAACCCGCATGTGGAGCATTCGTTTGTGTGGGATGCTCTACCAGGTTCATTCCTAGATAATGCACTCAAAGGGCACTAAGCATAGAGTGTGAAAACTGAGTTTCCTTGAGAGCTGCTTGGAAGCCTGATGGTGTGTGAAGTTAGTGAGCCAAATGGAGTTGTTCTCCCACAAGAACCACTCGGCTGATCCTTCTTCAATATGCCCTTCACCAACATGCAGTGTTTCCTTGATTGAATTAGCTCTCACACCAATATTTGCGTCTAGAGCCTTTGCATTGAGGGCTATCTGAAAATGGCTGTGGCGCTGAAGTTGCCTGTGAATGTGGAGTTGGTGGCATGTAAAACCCGCATGTGGAGCATTTGTTTGTGTGGGATGCTCTACCAGGTTCATTCCTAGATAATGCACTCAAAGGGCACTAAGCATAGAGTGTGAAAACTGAGTTTCCTTGAGAGCTGCTTGGAAGCCTGATGGTGTGTGAAGTTAGTGAGCCAAATGGAGTTGTTCTCCCACAAGAACCACTCGGCTGATCCTTCTTCAATATGCCCTTCACCAACATGCAGTGTTTCCTTGATTGAATTAGCTCTCACACCAATATTTGCGTCTAGAGCCTTTGCATTAAGGGCTATCTGAAAATGGCTGTGGCGCTGAAGTTGCCTGAGAATGTGGAGTTGGTGGCATGTGAAACCCGAATGTGGAGCATTCGTTTGTGTGGGATGCTCTACCAGGTTCATTTCAGTCCTAGGGACTCAAAGGGCACTAAGCATAGAGTGTGAAAACTGAGTTTCCTTGAGAGCTGCTTGGAAGCCTGATGGTGTGTGAAGTTAGTGAGCCAAATGGAGTTGTTCTCCCACAAGAACCACTCGGCTGATCCTTCTTCAATATGCCCTTCACCAACATGCAGTGTTTCCTTGATTGAATTAGCTCTCATACCAATATTTGCGTCTAGAGCCTTTGCATTGAGGGCTATCTGAAAACGGCTGTGGCGCTGAAGTAGCCTGAGAATGTGGAGTTGGTGGCATGTGAAACCCGCATGTGGAGCATTCGTTTGTGTGGGATGCTCTACCAGGTTCATTCCTAGATAATGCACTCAAAGGGCACTAAGCATAGAGTGTGAAAATTGAGTTTCCTTGAGAGCTGCTTGGAAGCCTGATGGTGTGTGAAGTTAGTGAGCCAAATGGAGTTGTTCTCCCACAAGGACCACTCGGCTGATCCTTCTTCAATATGCCCTTCACCAACATGCAGTGTTTCCTTGGTTGAATTAGCTCTCACACCAATATTTGCGTCTAGAGCCTTTGCATTGAGGGCTATCTGAAAACAGCTGTGGCGCTGAAGTTGCCTGTGAATGTGGAGTTGGTGGCATGTGAAACCCGCATGTGGAGCATTCGTTTGTGTGGGATGCTCTACCAGGTTCATTCCTAGATAATGCACTCAAAGGGCACTAAGCATAGAGTGTGAAAACTGAGTTTCCTTGAGAGCTGCTTGGAAGCCTGATGGTGTGTGAAGTTAGTGAGCCAAATGGAGTTGTTCTCCCACAAGAACCACTTGGCCGATCCTTCTTCAATATGCCCTTCACCAACATGCAGACTTTCCTTGATTGAATTAGCTCTCACACCAATATTTGCGTCTAGAGCCTTTGCATTGAGGGCTATCTGAAAACGGCTGTGGCGCTGAAGTTGCCTGTGAATGTGGAGTTGGTGGCATGTGAAACCCGCATATGGAGCATTCGTTTGTGTGGGATGCTCTACCAGCTTCATTCCTAGATAATGCACTCAAAGGGCACTAAGCATAGAGTGTGAAAACTGAGTTTCCTTGAGAGCTGCTTGGAAGCCTGATGGTGTGTGAAGTTAGTGAGCCAAATGGAGTTGTTCTCCCACAAGAACCACTCGGCTGATCCTTCTTCAATATGCCCTTCACCAACATGCAGTGTTTCCTTGATTGAATTAGCTCTCACACCAATATTTGCGTCTAGACCCTTTGCATTGAGGGCTATCTGAAAACAGCTGTGGCGCTGAAGTTGCCTGAGAATGTGGAGTTGGTGGCATGTGAAACCCGCATGTGGAGCATTCGTTTGTGTGGGATGCTCTACCAGGTTCATTCCTAGATAATGCACTCAAAGGGCACTAAGCATAGAGTGTGAAAACTGAGTTTCCTTGAGAGCTGCTTGGAAGCCTGATGGTGTGTGAAGTTAGTGAGCCAAATGGAGTTGTTCTCCCACAAGAACCACTCGGCTGATCCTTCTTCAATATGCCCTTCACCAACATGCAGTGTTTCCTTGATTGAATTAGCTCTCACACCAATATTTGCGTCTAGAGCCTTTGCATTGAGGGCTATCTGAAAACAGCTGTGGCGCTGAAGTTGCCTGAGAATGTGGAGTTGGTGGCATGTGAAACCCGCATGTGGAGCATTCGTTTGTGTGGGATGCTCTACCAGGTTCATTCCTAGATAATGCACTCAAAGGGCACTAAGCATAGAGTGTGAAAACTGAGTTTCCTTGAGAGCTGCTTGGAAGCCTGATGGTGTGTGAAGTTAGTGAGCCAAATGGAGTTGTTCTCCCACAAGAACCACTCGGCTGATCCTTCTTCAATATGCCCTTCACCAACATGCAGTGTTTCCTTGATTGAATTAGCTCTCACACCAATATTTGCGTCTAGAGCCTTTGCATTGAGGGCTATCTGAAAATGGCTGTGGCGCTGAAGTTGCCTGTGAATGTGGAGTTGGTGGCATGTGAAACCCGCATGTGGAGCATTTGTTTGTGTGGGATGCTCTACCAGGTTCATTCCTAGATAATGCACTCAAAGGGCACTAAGCATAGAGTGTGAAAACTGAGTTTCCTTGAGAGCTGCTTGGAAGCCTGATGGTGTGTGAAGTTAGTGAGCCAAATGGAGTTGTTCTCCCACAAGAACCACTCGGCTGATCCTTCTTCAATATGCCCTTCACCAACATGCAGTGTTTCCTTGATTGAATTAGCTCTCACACCAATATTTGCGTCTAGAGCCTTTGCATTGAGGGCTATCTGAAAATGGCTGTGGCGCTGAAGTTGCCTGAGAATGTGGAGTTGGTGGCATGTGAAACCCGAATGTGGAGCATTCGTTTGTGTGGGATGCTCTACCAGGTTCATTTCAGTCCTAGGGACTCAAAGGGCACTAAGCATAGAGTGTGAAAACTGAGTTTCCTTGAGAGCTGCTTGGAAGCCTGATGGTGTGTGAAGTTAGTGAGCCAAATGGAGTTGTTCTCCCACAAGAACCACTCGGCTGATCCTTCTTCAATATGCCCTTCACCAACATGCAGTGTTTCCTTGATTGAATTAGCTCTCATACCAATATTTGCGTCTAGAGCCTTTGCATTGAGGGCTATCTGAAAACGGCTGTGGCGCTGAAGTAGCCTGAGAATGTGGAGTTGGTGGCATGTGAAACCCGCATGTGGAGCATTCGTTTGTGTGGGATGCTCTACCAGGTTCATTCCTAGATAATGCACTCAAAGGGCACTAAGCATAGAGTGTGAAAATTGAGTTTCCTTGAGAGCTGCTTGGAAGCCTGATGGTGTGTGAAGTTAGTGAGCCAAATGGAGTTGTTCTCCCACAAGGACCACTCGGCTGATCCTTCTTCAATATGCCCTTCACCAACATGCAGTGTTTCCTTGATTGAATTAGCTCTCACACCAATATTTGCGTCTAGAGCCTTTGCATTGAGGGCTATCTGAAAACGGCTGTGGCGCTGAAGTTGCCTGTGAATGTGGAGTTGGTGGCATGTGAAACCCGCATGTGGAGCATTCGTTTGTGTGGGATGCTCTACCAGGTTCATTCCTAGATAATGCACTCAAAGGGCACTAAGCATAGAGTGTGAAAACTGAGTTTCCTTGAGAGCTGCTTGGAAGCCCGATGGTGTGTGAAGTTAGTGAGCCAAATGGAGTTGTTCTCCCACAAGAACCACTTGGCTGATCCTTCTTCAATATGCCCTTCACCAACATGCAGACTTTCCTTGATTGAATTAGCTCTCACACCAATATTTGCGTCTAGAGCCTTTGCATTGAGGGCTATCTGAAAACGGCTGTGGCGCTGAAGTTGCCTGTGAATGTGGAGTTGGTGGCATGTGAAACCCGCATGTGGAGCATTCGTTTGTGTGGGATGCTCTACCAGGTTCATTCCTAGATAATGCACTCAAAGGGCACTAAGCATAGAGTGTGAAAACTGAGTTTCCTTGAGAGCTGCTTGGAAGCATGATGGTGTGTGAAGTTAGTGAGTCAAATGGAGTTGTTCTCCCACAAGAACCACTCGGCTGATCCTTCTTCAATATGCCCTTCACCAACATGCAGTGTTTCCTTGATTGAATTAGCTCTCATACCAATATTTGCGTCTAGAGCCTTTGCATTGAGGGCTATCTGAAAACGGCTGTGGCGCTGAAGTTGCCTGTGAATGTGGAGTTGGTGGCATGTGAAACCCGCATGTGGAGCACTTTTTTGTGTGGGATGCTCTACCAGGTTCATTCCTAGATAATGCACTCAAAGGGCACTAAGCATAGAGTGTGAAAACTGAGTTTCCTTGAGAGCTGCTTGGAAGCCTGATGGTGTGTGAAGTTAGTGAGCCAAATGGAGTTGTTCTCCCACAAGAACCACTCGGCTGATCCTTCTTCAATATGCCCTTCACCAACATGCAGTGTTTCCTTGATTGAATTAGCTCTCACACCAATATTTGCGTCTAGAGCCTTTGCATTGAGGGCTATCTGAAAACGGCTGTGGCGCTGAAGTTGCCTGTGAATGTGGAGTTGGTGGCATGTGAAACCCGCATGTGGAGCATTCGTTTGTGTGGGATGCTCTACCAGCTTCATTCCTAGATAATGCACTCAAAGGGCACTAAGCATAGAGTGTGAAAACTGAGTTTCCTTGAGAGCTGCTTGGAAGCCTGATGGTGTGTGAAGTTAGTGAGCCAAATGGAGTTGTTCTCCCACAAGAACCACTCGGCTGATCCTTCTTCAATATGCCCTTCACCAACATGCAGTGTTTCCTTGATTGAATTAGCTCTCACACCAATATTTGCGTCTAGAGCCTTTGCATTGAGGGCTATCTGAAAACGGCTGTGGCACTGAAGTTGCCTGTGAATGTGGAGTTGGTGGCATGTGGAACCCGCATGTGGAGCATTCGTTTGTGTGAGATGCTCTACCAGGTTCATTCCTAGATAATGCACTCAAATGGCACTAAGCATAGAGTGTGAAAACTGAGTTTCCTTGAGAGCTGCTTGGAAGCCTGATGGTGTGTGAAGTTAGTGAGCCAAATGGAGTTGTTCTCCCACAAGAACCACTCGGCTGATCCTTCTTCAATATGCCCTTCACCAACATGCAGTGTTTCCTTGATTGAATTAGCTCTCACACCAATATTTGCCTCTAGAGCCTTTGCATTGAGGGCTATCTGAAAACAGCTGTGGCGCTGAAGTTGCCTGAGAATGTGGAGTTGGTGGCATGTGAAACCCGCATGTGGAGCATTCGTTTGTGTGGGATGCTCTACCAGGTTCATTCCTAGATAATGCACTCAAAGGGCACTAAGCATAGAGTGTGAAAACTGAGTTTCCTTGAGAGCTGCTTGGAAGCCTGATGGTGTGTGAAGTTAGTGAGCCAAATGGAGTTGTTCTCCCACAAGAACCACTCGGCTGATCCTTCTTCAATATGCCCTTCACCAACATGCAGTGTTTCCTTGATTGAATTAGCTCTCACACCAATATTTGCGTGTAGAGCCTTTGCATTGAGGGCTATCTGAAAATGGCTGTGGCGCTGAAGTTGCCTGTGAATGTGGAGTTGGTGGCATGTGAAACCCGCATGTGGAGCATTTGTTTGTGTGGGATGCTCTACCAGGTTCATTCCTAGATAATGCACTCAAAGGGCACTAAGCATAGAGTGTGAAAACTGAGTTTCCTTGAGAGCTGCTTGGAAGCCTGATGGTGTGTGAAGTTAGTGAGCCAAATGGAGTTGTTCTCCCACAAGAACCACTCGGCTGATCCTTCTTCAATATGCCCTTCACCAACACGCAGTGTTTCCTTGATTGAATTAGCTCTCACACCAATATTTGCGTCTAGAGCCTTTGCATTGAGGGCTATCTGAAAATGGCTGTGGCGCTGAAGTTGCCTGAGAATGTGGAGTTGGTGGCATGTGAAACCCGAATGTGGAGCATTCGTTTGTGTGGGATGCTCTACCAGGTTCATTTCAGTCCTAGGGACTCAAAGGGCACTAAGCATAGAGTGTGAAAACTGAGTTTCCTTGAGAGCTGCTTGGAAGCCTGATGGTGTGTGAAGTTAGTGAGCCAAATGGAGTTGTTCTCCCACAAGAACCACTCGGCTGATCCTTCTTCAATATGCCCTTCACCAACATGCAGTGTTTCCTTGATTGAATTAGCTCTCATACCAATATTTGCGTCTAGAGCCTTTGCATTGAGGGCTATCTGAAAACGGCTGTGGCGCTGAAGTAGCCTGAGAATGTGGAGTTGGTGGCATGTGAAACCCGCATGTGGAGCATTCGTTTGTGTGGGATGCTCTACCAGGTTCATTCCTAGATAATGCACTCAAAGGGCACTAAGCATAGAGTGTGAAAATTGAGTTTCCTTGAGAGCTGCTTGGAAGCCTGATGGTGTGTGAAGTTAGTGAGCCAAATGGAGCTGATTCTTCTTCAATATGCCCTTCACCAACATGCAGTGTTTCCTTGGTTGAATTAGCTCTCACACCAATATTTGCGTCTAGAGCCTTTGCATTGAGGGCTATCTGAAAACGGCTGTGGCGCTGAAGTTGCCTGTGAATGTGGAGTTGGTGGCATGTGAAACCCGCATGTGGAGCATTCGTTTGTGTGGGATGCTCTACCAGGTTCATTCCTAGATAATGCACTCAAAGGGCACTAAGCATAGAGTGTGAAAACTGAGTTTCCTTGAGAGCTGCTTGGAAGCCTGATGGTGTGTGAAGTTAGTGAGCCAAATGGAGTTGTTCTCCCACAAGAACCACTTGGCTGATCCTTCTTCAATATGCCCTTCACCAACATGCAGACTTTCCTTGATTGAATTAGCTCTCACACCAATATTTGCGTCTAGAGCCTTTGCATTGAGGGCTATCTGAAAACGGCTGTGGCGCTGAAGTTGCCTGTGAATGTGGAGTTGGTGGCATGTGAAACCCGCATGTGGAGCATTCGTTTGTGTGGGATGCTCTACCAGCTTCATTCCTAGATAATGCACTCAAAGGGCACTAAGCATAGAGTGTGAAAACTGAGTTTCCTTGAGAGCTGCTTGGAAGCCTGATGGTGTGTGAAGTTAGTGAGCCAAATGGAGTTGTTCTCCCACAAGAACCACTCGGCTGATCCTTCTTCAATATGCCCTTCACCAACATGCAGTGTTTCCTTGATTGAATTAGCTCTCACACCAATATTTGCGTCTAGAGCCTTTGCATTGAGGGCTATCTGAAAACGGCTGAGGCACTGAAGTTGCCTGTGAATGTGGAGTTGGTGGCATGTGGAACCCGCATGTGGAGCATTCGTTTGTGTGGCATGCTCTACCAGGTTCATTCCTAGATAATGCACTCAAAGGGCACTAAGCATAGAGTGTGAAAACTGAGTTTCCTTGAGAGCTGCTTGGAAGCCTGATGGTGTGTGAAGTTAGTGAGCCAAATGGAGTTGTTCTCCCACAAGAACCACTCGGCTGATCCTTCTTCAATATGCCCTTCACCAACATGCAGTGTTTCCTTGATTGAATTAGCTCTCACACCAATATTTGCGTCTAGACCCTTTGCATTGAGGGCTATCTGAAAACAGCTGTGGCGCTGAAGTTGCCTGAGAATGTGGAGTTGGTGGCATGTGAAACCCGCATGTGGAGCATTCGTTTGTGTGGGATGCTCTACCAGGTTCATTCCTAGATAATGCACTCAAAGGGCACTAAGCATAGAGTGTGAAAACTGAGTTTCCTTGAGAGCTGCTTGGAAGCCTGATGGTGTGTGAAGTTAGTGAGCCAAATGGAGTTGTTCTCCCACAAGAACCACTCGGCTGATCCTTCTTCAATATGCCCTTCACCAACATGCAGTGTTTCCTTGATTGAATTAGCTCTCACACCAATATTTGCGTCTAGAGCCTTTGCATTGAGGGCTATCTGAAAATGGCTGTGGCGCTGAAGTTGCCTGTGAATGTGGAGTTGGTGGCATGTGAAACCCGCATGTGGAGCATTTGTTTGTGTGGGATGCTCTACCAGGTTCATTCCTAGATAATGCACTCAAAGGGCACTAAGCATAGAGTGTGAAAACTGAGTTTCCTTGAGAGCTGCTTGGAAGCCTGATGGTGTGTGAAGTTAGTGAGCCAAATGGAGTTGTTCTCCCACAAGAACCACTCGGCTGATCCTTCTTCAATATGCCCTTCACCAACATGCAGTGTTTCCTTGATTGAATTAGCTCTCACACCAATATTTGCGTCTAGAGCCTTTGCATTGAGGGCTATCTGAAAATGGCTGTGGCGCTGAAGTTGCCTGAGAATGTGGAGTTGGTGGCATGTGAAACCCGAATGTGGAGCATTCGTTTGTGTGGGATGCTCTACCAGGTTCATTTCAGTCCTAGGGACTCAAAGGGCACTAAGCATAGAGTGTGAAAACTGAGTTTCCTTGAGAGCTGCTTGGAAGCCTGATGGTGTGTGAAGTTAGTGAGCCAAATGGAGTTGTTCTCCCACAAGAACCACTCGGCTGATCCTTCTTCAATATGCCCTTCACCAACATGCAGTGTTTCCTTGATTGAATTAGCTCTCATACCAATATTTGCGTCTAGAGCCTTTGCATTGAGGGCTATCTGAAAACGGCTGTGGCGCTGAAGTAGCCTGAGAATGTGGAGTTGGTGGCATGTGAAACCCGCATGTGGAGCATTCGTTTGTGTGGGATGCTCTACCAGGTTCATTCCTAGATAATGCACTCAAAGGGCACTAAGCATAGAGTGTGAAAATTGAGTTTCCTTGAGAGCTGCTTGGAAGCCTGATGGTGTGTGAAGTTAGTGAGCCAAATGGAGTTGTTCTCCCACAAGGACCACTCGGCTGATCCTTCTTCAATATGCCCTTCACCAACATGCAGTGTTTCCTTGGTTGAATTAGCTCTCACACCAATATTTGCGTCTAGAGCCTTTGCATTGAGGGCTATCTGAAAACGGCTGTGGCGCTGAAGTTGCCTGTGAATGTGGAGTTGGTGGCATGTGAAACCCGCATGTGGAGCATTCGTTTGTGTGGGATGCTCTACCAGGTTCATTCCTAGATAATGCACTCAAAGGGCACTAAGCATAGAGTGTGAAAACTGAGTTTCCTTGAGAGCTGCTTGGAAGCCCGATGGTGTGTGAAGTTAGTGAGCCAAATGGAGTTGTTCTCCCACAAGAACCACTTGGCTGATCCTTCTTCAATATGCCCTTCACCAACATGCAGACTTTCCTTGATTGAATTAGCTCTCACACCAATATTTGCGTCTAGAGCCTTTGCATTGAGGGCTATCTGAAAACGGCTGTGGCGCTGAAGTTGCCTGTGAATGTGGAGTTGGTGGCATGTGAAACCCGCATGTGGAGCATTCGTTTGTGTGGGATGCTCTACCAGGTTCATTCCTAGATAATGCACTCAAAGGGCACTAAGCATAGAGTGTGAAAACTGAGTTTCCTTGAGAGCTGCTTGGAAGCATGATGGTGTGTGAAGTTAGTGAGTCAAATGGAGTTGTTCTCCCACAAGAACCACTCGGCTGATCCTTCTTCAATATGCCCTTCACCAACATGCAGTGTTTCCTTGATTGAATTAGCTCTCATACCAATATTTGCGTCTAGAGCCTTTGCATTGTGGGCTATCTGAAAACGGCTGTGGCGCTGAAGTTGCCTGTGAATGTGGAGTTGGTGGCATGTGAAACCCGCATGTGGAGCACTTTTTTGTGTGGGATGCTCTACCAGGTTCATTCCTAGATAATGCACTCAAAGGGCACTAAGCATAGAGTGTGAAAACTGAGTTTCCTTGAGAGCTGCTTGGAAGCCTGATGGTGTGTGAAGTTAGTGAGCCAAATGGAGTTGTTCTCCCACAAGAACTACCGGATGATCCTTCTTCAATATGCCCTTCACCAACATGCAGTGTTTCCTTGATTGAATTAGCTCTCACACCAATATTTGCGTCTAGAGCTTTTGCATTGAGGGCTATCTGAAAATGGCTGTGGCGCAGAAGTTGCCTGAGAATGTGGAGTTGGTGGCATGTGAAACCCGCATGTGGAGCATTCGTTTGTTTGGGATGCTCTACCAGGTTCATTCCTAGATAATGCACTCAAAGGGCACTAAGCATAGAGTGTGAAAACTGAGTTTCCTTGAGAGCTGCTTGGAAGCCTGATGGTGTGTGAAGTTAGTGAGCCAAATGGAGTTGTTCTCCCACAAGACCCACTCGGCTGATCCTTCTTCAATATGCCCTTCACCAACATGCAGTGTTTCCTTGATTGAATTAGCTCTCACACCAATATTTGCGTCTAGAGCCTTTGCATTGAGGGCTATCTGAAAACGGCTGTGGCGCTGAAGTAGCCTGAGAATGTGGAGTTTGTGGCATGTGAAACCCGCATGTGGAGCATTCGTTTGTGTGGGATGCTCTACCAGGTTCATTCCTAGATAATGCACTCAAAGGGCACTAAGCATAGAGTGTGAAAATTGAGTTTCCTTGAGAGCTGCTTGGAAGCCTGATGGTGTGTGAAGTTAGTGAGCCAAATGGAGTTGTTCTCCCACAAGGACCACTCGGCTGATCCTTCTTCAATATGCCCTTCACCAACATGCAGTGTTTCCTTGGTTGAATTAGCTCTCACACCAATATTTGTGTCTAGAGCCTTTGCATTGAGGGCTATCTGAAAACGGCTGTGGCGCTGAAGTTGCCTGTGAATGTGGAGTTGGTGGCATGTGAAACCCGCATGTGGAGCATTCGTTTGTGTGGGATGCTCTACCAGGTTCATTCCTAGATAATGCACTCAAAGGGCACTAAGCATAGAGTGTGAAAACTGATTTTCCTTGAGAGCTGCTTGGAAGCCTGATGGTGTGTGAAGTTAGTGAGCCAAATGGAGTTGTTCTCCCACAAGAACCACTTGGCTGATCCTTCTTCAATATGCCCCTCACCAACATGCAGACTTTCCTTGATTGAATTAGCTCTCACACCAATATTTGCGTCTAGAGCCTTTGCATTGAGGGCTATCTGAAAACGGCTGTGGCGCTGAAGTTGCCTGTCAATGTGGAGTTGGTGGCATGTGAAACCCGCATGTGGAGCATTCGTTTGTGTGGGATGCTCTACCAGGTTCATTCCTAGATAATGCACTCAAAGGGCACTAAGCATAGAGTGTGAAAACTGAGTTTCCTTGAGAGCTGCTTGGAAGCCTGATGGTGTGTGAAGTTAGTGAGTCAAATGGAGTTGTTCTCCCACAAGAACCACTCGGCTGATCCTTCTTCAATATGCCCTTCACCAACATGCAGTGTTTCCTTGATTGAATTAGCTCTCACACCAATATTTGCGTCTAGAGCCTTTGCATTGAGGGCTATCTGAAAACGGCTGTGGCGCTGAAGTTGCCTGTGAATGTGGAGTTGGTGGCATGTGAAACCCGCATGTGGAGCACTTTTTTGTGTGGGATGCTCTACCAGGTTCATTCCTAGATAATGCACTCAAAGGGCACTAAGCATAGAGTGTGAAAACTGAGTTTCCTTGAGAGCTGCTTGGAAGCCTGATGGTGTGTGAATTTAGTGAGCCAAATGGAGTTGTTCTCCCACAAGAACCACTCGGCTGATCCTTCTTCAATATGCCCTTCACCAACATGCAGACTTTCCTTGATTGAATTAGCTCTCACACCAATATTTGCGTCTAGAGCCTTTGCATTGAGGGCTATCTGAAAACGGCTGTGGCGCTGAAGTTGCCTGTGAATGTGGAGTTGGTGGCATGTGAAACCCGCATGTGGAGCATTCGTTTGTGTGGGATTCTCTACCAGGTTCATTCCTAGATAATGCACTCAAAGGGCACTAAGCATAGAGTGTGAAAACTGAGTTTCCTTGAGAGCTGCTTGGAAGCCTGATGGTGTGTGAAGTTAGTGAGTCAAATGGAGTTGTTCTATCACAAGAACCACTCGGCTGATCCTTCTTCAATATGCCCTTCACCAACATGCAGTGTTTCCTTGATTGAATTAGCTCTCACACCAATATTTGCGTCTAGAGCCTTTGCATTGAGGGCTATCTGAAAACGGCTGTGGCGCTGAAGTTGCCTGTGAATGTGGAGTTGGTGGCATGTGAAACCCGCATGTGGAGCATTCGTTTGTGTGGGATGCTCTACCAGGTTCATTCCTAGATAATGCACTCAAAAGGCACTAAGCATAGAGTGTAAAAACTGAGTTTCCTTGAGAGCTGCTTGGAAGCCTGATGGTGTGTGAAGTTAGTGAGCCAAATGGAGTTGTTCTCCCACAAGAACCACTCGGCTGATCCTTCTTCAATATGCCCTTCACCAACATGCAGTGTTTCCTTGATTGAATTAGCTCTCACACCAATATTTGCGTCTAGAGCCTTTGCATTGAGGGCTATCTGAAAACGGCTGTGGCGCTGAAGTTGCCTGTGAATGTGGAGTTGGTGGCATGTGAAACCCGCATGTGGAGCATTCGTTTGTGTGGGATGCTCTACCAGGTTCATTCCTAGATAATGCACTCAAAGGGCACTAAGCATAGAGTGTGAAAACTGAGTTTCCTTGAGAGCTGCTTGGAAGCCTGATGGTGTGTGAAGTTAGTGAACCAAATGGAGTTGTTCTCCCACAAGAACCACTCGGCTGATCCTTCTTCAATATGCCCTTCACCAACATGCAGTGTTTCCTTGATTGAATTAGCTCTCACACCAATATTTGCGTCTAGAGCCTTTGCATTGAGGGCGATCTGAAAACGGCTGTGGCGCTTAAGTTGCCTGAGAATGTGGAGTTGGTGGCATGTGAAACCCGCATGTGGAGCATTCGTTTGTGTGGGATGCTCTACCAGGTTCATTCCTAGATAATGCACTCAAAGGGCACTAAGCATAGAGTGTGAAAACTGAGTTTCCTTGAGAGCTGCTTGGAAGCCTGATGGTGTGTGAAGTTAGTGAGCCAAATGGAGTTGTTCTCCCACAAGAACCACTCGGCTGATCCTTCCTCAATATGCCCTTCACCAACATGCAGTGTTTCCTTGATTGAATTAGCTCTCACACCAATATTTGCGTCTAGAGCCTTTGCATTGAGGGCTATCTGAAAACGGCTGTGGCGCTGAAGTTGCCTGAGAATGTGGAGTTGGTGGCATGTGAAACCCGCATGTGGAGCATTCGTTTCTGTGGGATGCTCTACCAGCTTCATTTCAGTCCTAGGGACTCAAAAGGCATTAAGCATAGAGTGTAAAAACTGAGTTTCCTTGAGAGCTGCTTGGAAGTCTGATGGTGTGTGAAGTTAGTGAGCCAAATGGAGTTGTTCTCCCACAAGAACCACTTGGCTGATCCTTCTTCAATATGCCCTTCACCAACATGCAGTGTTTCCTTGATTGAATTAGCTCTCATACCAATATTTGCGTCTAGAGCCTTTGAATTGAGGGCTATCTGAAAACGGCTGTGGCGCTGAAGTTGCCTGTGAATGTGGAGTTGGTGGCATGTGAAACCCGCATGTGGAGCACTTTTTTGTGTGGGATGCTCTACCAGGTTCATTCCTAGATAATGCACTCAAAGGGCACTAAGCATAGAGTGTGAAAACTGAGTTTCCTTGAGAGCTTCTTGGAAGCCTGATGGTTTGTGAAGTTAGCCAAATGGAGTTGTTCTCCCACAAGAACCACTCGGCTGATCCTTCTTCAATATGCCCTTCACCAACATGCAGTGTTTCCTTGATTGAATTAGCTCTCACACCAATATTTGCGTCTAGAGCCTTTGCATTGAGGGCTATCTGAAAACGGCTGTGGCGCTGAAGTTGCCTGTGAATGTGGAGTTGGTGGCATGTGAAACCCTCATGTGGAGCATTCGTTTGTGTGGGATGCTCTACCAGGTTCATTCCTAGATAATGCACTCAAAGGGCACTAAGCATAGAGTGTGAAAACTGAGTTTCCTTGAGAGCTGCTTGGAAGCCTGATGGTGTGTGAAGTTAGTGAGTCAAATGGAGTTGTTCTATCACAAGAACCACTTGGCTGATCCTTCTTCAATATGCCCTTCACCAACATGCAGTGTTTCCTTGATTGAATTAGCTCTCACACCAGTATTTGGGTCTAGAGCCTTTGCATTGAGGGCTATCTGAAAACGGCTGTGGCGCTGAAGTTGCCTGTGAATGTGGAGTTGGTGGCATGTGAAACCCGCATGTGGAGCATGCATTTGTGTGGGATGCTCTACCAGGTTCATTCCTAGATAATGCACTCAAAGGGCACTAAGCATAGAGTGTGAAAACTGAGTTTCCTTGAGAGCTGCTTGGAAGCCTGATGGTGTGTGAAGTTAGTGAACCAAATGGAGTTGTTCTCCCACAAGACCCACTCGGCTGATCCTTCTTCAATATGCCCTTCACCAACATGCAGTGTTTCCTTGATTGAATTAGCTCTCACACCAATATTTGCGTCTAGAGCCTTTGCATTGAGGGCTATCTGAAAACGGCTGTGGCGCTGAAGTTGCCTGTGAATGTGGAGTTGGTGGCATGTGAAACCCGCATGTGGAGCATTCGTTTGTGTGGGATGCTCTACCAGGTTCATTCCTAGATAATGCACTCAAAGGGCACTAAGCATAGACTGTGTAAACTGAGTTTCCTTGAGAGCTGCTTGGAAGCCTGATGGTGTGTGAAGTTAGTGAGCCAAATGGAGTTGTTCTCCCACAAGAACCACTCGGCTGATCCTTCTTCAATATGCCCTTCACCAACATGCAGTGTTTCCTTGATTGAATTAGCTCTCACACCAATATTTGCGTCTAGAGCCTTTGCATTGAGGGCTATCTGAAAACGGCTGTGGCGCTGAAGTTGCCTGTGAATGTGGAGTTGGTGGCATGTGAAACCCGCATGTGGAGCATTCGTTTGTGTGGGATGCTCTACCAGGTTCATTCCTAGATAATGCACTCAAAGGGCACTAAGCATAGACTGTGTAAACTGAGTTTCCTTGAGAGCTGCTTGGAAGCCTGATGGTGTGTGAAGTTAGTGAGTCAAATGGAGTTGTTCTCCCACAAGAACCACTCGGCTGATCCTTCTTCAATATGCCCTTCACCAACATGCAGTGTTTCCTTGATTGAATTAGCTCTCACACCAATATTTGCGTCTAGAGCCATTGCATTGAGGGCTATCTGAAAACGGCTGTGGCGCTGAAGTTGCCTGTGAATGTGGAGTTGGTGGCATGTGAAACCCGCATGTGGAGCATTCGTTTCTGTGGGATGCTCTACCAGGTTCATTCCTAGATAATGCACTCAAAGGGCACTAAGCATAGACTGTGTAAACTGAGTTTCCTTGAGAGCTGCTTGGAAGCCTGATGGTGTGTGAAGTTAGTGAGTCAAATGGAGTTGTTCTCCCACAAGAACCACTCGGCTGATCCTTCTTCAATATGCCCTTCACCAACATGCAGTGTTTCCTTGATTGAATTAGCTCTCACACCAATATTTGCGTCTAGAGCCTTTGCATTGAGGGCTATCTGAAAACGGCTGTGGCGCTGAAGTTGCCTGTGAATGTGGAGTTGGTGGCATGTGAAACCCGCATGTGGAGCATTCGTTTGTGTGGGATGCTCTACCAGGTTCATTCCTAGATAATGCACTCAAAGGGCACTAAGCATAGACTGTGTAAACTGAGTTTCCTTGAGAGCTGCTTGGAAGCCTGATGGTGTGTGAAGTTAGTGAGTCAAATGGAGTTGTTCTCCCACAAGAACCACTCGGCTGATCCTTCTTCAATATGCCCTTCACCAACATGCAGTGTTTCCTTGATTGAATTAGCTCTCACACCAATATTTGCGTCTAGAGCCTTTGCATTGAGGGCTATCTGAAAACGGCTGTGGCGCTGAAGTTGCCTGTGAATGTGGAGTTGGTGGCATGTGAAACCCGCATGTGGAGCATTCGTTTGTGTGGGATGCTCTACCAGGTTTATTCCTAGATAATGCACTCAAAGGGCACTAAGCATAGAGTGTGAAAACTGATTTTCCTTGAGAGCTGCTTGGCAGCCTGATGGTGTGTGAAGTTAGTGAGCCAAATGGAGTTGTTCTCCCACAAGAACCACTCGGCTGATCCTTCCTCAATATGCCCTTCACCAACATGCAGTGTTTCCTTGATTGAATTAGCTCTCACACCAATATTTGCGTCTAGAGCCTTTGCATTGAGGGCTATCTGAAAACGGCTGTGGCGCTGAAGTTGCCTGAGAATGTGGAGTTGGTGGCATGTGAAACCCGCATGTGGAGCATTCGTTTCTGTGGGATGCTCTACCAGCTTCATTTCAGTCCTAGGGACTCAAAAGGCATTAAGCATAGAGTGTAAAAACTGAGTTTCCTTGAGAGCTGCTTGGAAGTCTGATGGTGTGTGAAGTTAGTGAGCCAAATGGAGTTGTTCTCCCACAAGAACCACTTGGCTGATCCTTCTTCAATATGCCCTTCACCAACATGCAGTGTTTCCTTGATTGAATTAGCTCTCATACCAATATTTGCGTCTAGAGCCTTTGAATTGAGGGCTATCTGAAAACGGCTGTGGCGCTGAAGTTGCCTGTGAATGTGGAGTTGGTGGCATGTGAAACCCGCATGTGGAGCACTTTTTTGTGTGGGATGCTCTACCAGGTTCATTCCTAGATAATGCACTCAAAGGGCACTAAGCATAGACTGTGAAAACTGAGTTTCCTTGAGAGCTGCTTGGAAGCCTGATGGTTTGTGAAGTTAGCCAAATGGAGTTGTTCTCCCACAAGAACCACTCGGCTGATCCTTCTTCAATATGCCCTTCACCAACATGCAGTGTTTCCTTGATTGAATTAGCTCTCACACCAATATTTGCGTCTAGAGCCTTTGCATTGAGGGCTATCTGAAAACGGCTGTGGCGCTGAAGTTGCCTGTGAATGTGGAGTTGGTGGCATGTGAAACCCTCATGTGGAGCATTCGTTTGAGTGGGATGCTCTACCAGGTTCATTCCTAGATAATGCACTCAAAGGGCACTAAGCATAGAGTGTGAAAACTGAGTTTCCTTGAGAGCTGCTTGGAAGCCTGATGGTGTGTGAAGTTAGTGAGCCAAATGGAGTTGTTCTATCACAAGAACCACTTGGCTGATCCTTCTTCAATATGCCCTTCACCAACATGCAGTGTTTCCTTGATTGAATTAGCTCTCACACCAGTATTTGGGTCTAGAGCCTTTGCATTGAGGGCTATCTGAAAACGGCTGTGGCGCTGAAGTTGCCTGTGAATGTGGAGTTGGTGGCATGTGAAACCCGCATGTGGAGCATGCATTTGTGTGGGATGCTCTACCAGCTTCATTCCTAGATAATGCACTCAAAGGGCACTAAGCATAGAGTGTGAAAACTGAGTTTCCTTGAGAGCTGCTTGGAAGCCTGATGGTGTGTGAAGTTAGTGAGCCAAATGGAGTTGTTCTCCCACAAGAACCACTCGGCTGATCCTTCTTCAATATGCCCTTCACCAACATGCAGTGTTTCCTTGATTGAATTAGCTCTCACACCAATATTTGCGTCTAGAGCCTTTGCATTGAGGGCTATCTGAAAACGGCTGTGGCGCTGAAGTTGCCTGTCAATGTGGAGTTGGTGGCATGTGAAACCCGCATGTGGAGCATTCGTTTGTGTGGGATGCTCTACCAGGTTCATTCCTAGATAATGCATTCAAAGGGCACTAAGCATAGACTGTGTAAACTGAGTTTCCTTGAGAGCTGCTTGGAAGCCTGATGGTGTGTGAAGTTAGTGAGTCAAATGGAGTTGTTCTCCCACAAGAACCACTCGGCTGATCCTTCTTCAATATGCCCTTCACCAACATGCAGTGTTTCCTTGATTGAATTAGCTCTCACACCAATATTTGCGTCTAGAGCCTTTGCATTGAGGGCTATCTGAAAACGGCTGTGGCGCTGAAGTTGCCTGTGAATGTGGAGTTGGTGGCATGTGAAACCCGCATGTGGAGCATTCGTTTGTGTGGGATGCTCTACCAGGTTCATTCCTAGATAATGCACTCAAAGGGCACTAAGCATAGACTGTGTAAACTGAGTTTCCTTGAGAGCTGCTTGGAAGCCTGATGGTGTGTGAAGTTAGTGAGTCAAATGGAGTTGTTCTCCCACAAGAACCACTCGGCTGATCCTTCTTCAATATGCCCTTCACCAACATGCAGTGTTTCCTTGATTGAATTAGCTCTCACACCAATATTTGCGTCTAGAGCCTTTGCATTGAGGGCTATCTGAAAATGGCTGTGGCGCTGAAGTTGCCTGTGAATGTGGAGTTGGTGGCATGTGAAACCCGCATGTGGAGCATTCGTTTGTGTGGGATGCTCTACCAGGTTCATTCCTAGATAATGCACTCAAAGGGCACTAAGCATAGACTGTGTAAACTGAGTTTCCTTGAGAGCTGCTTGGAAGCCTGATGGTGTGTGAAGTTAGTGAGTCAAATGGAGTTGTTCTCCCACAAGAACCACTCGGCTGATCCTTCTTCAATATGCCCTTCACCAACATGCAGTGTTTCCTTGATTGAATTAGCTCTCACACCAATATTTGCGTCTAGAGCCTTTGCATTGAGGGCTATCTGAAAACGGCTGTGGCGCTGAAGTTGCCTGTGAATGTGGAGTTGGTGGCATGTGAAACCCGCATGTGGAGCATTCGTTTGTGTGGGATGCTCTACCAGGTTCATTCCTAGATAATGCACTCAAAGGGCACTAAGCATAGACTGTGTAAACTGAGTTTCCTTGAGAGCTGCTTGGAAGCCTGATGGTGTGTGAAGTTAGTGAGTCAAATGGAGTTGTTCTCCCACAAGAACCACTCGGCTGATCCTTCTTCAATATGCCCTTCACCAACATGCAGTGTTTCCTTGATTGAATTAGCTCTCACACCAATATTTGCGTCTAGAGCCTTTGCATTGAGGGCTATCTGAAAACGGCTGTGGCGCTGAAGTTGCCTGAGAATGTGGAGTTGGTGGCATGTGAAACCCGAATGTGGAGCATTCATTTGTGTGGGATGCTCTACCAGCTTCATTTCAGTCCTAGGGACTCAAAGGGCACTAAGCATAGAGTGTGAAAACTGAGTTTCCTTGAGAGCTGCTTAGAAGCCTGATGGTGTGTGAAGTTAGTGAGCCAAATGGAGTTGTTCTCCCACAAGAACCACTCGGCTGATCCTTCTTCAATATGCCTTTCACCAACATGCAGTGTTTCCTTGATTGAATTAATTTTCACACCAATATTTGCGTCTAGAGCCTTTGCATTGAGGGCTATCTGAAAACGGCTGTGGCACTGAAGTTGCCTGAGAATGTCGAGTTGGTGGCATGTGAAACCCGCATGTGGAGCATTCGTTTGTGTGGGATGCTCTACCAGGTTCATTCCTAGATAATGCACTCAAAGGGCACTAAGCATAGAGTGTGAAAACTGAGTTTCCTTGAGAGCTGCTTGGAAGCCTGATGGTGTGTGAAGTTAGTGAGCCAAATGGAGTTGTTCTCCCACAAGAACCACTCGGCTGATCCTTCTTCAATATGCTCTTCACCAACATGCAGTGTTTCCTTGATTGAATTAGCTCTCACACCAATATTTGCGTCTAGAGCCTTTGCATTGAGGGCTATCTGAAAATGGCTGTGGCGCTGAAGTTGCCTGAGAATGTGGAGTTGGTGGCATGTGAAACCCGCATGTGGAGCATTCGTTTGTGTGGGATGCTCTACCAGGTTCATTCCTAGATAATGCACTCAAAGGGCACTAAGCATAGAGTGTGAAAACTGAGTTTCCTTGAGAGCTGCTTGGAAGCCTGATGGTGTGTGAAGTTAGTGAGCCAAATGGAGTTGTTCTCCCACAAGAACCACTCGGCTGATCCTTCTTCAATATGCCCTTCACCAACATGCAGTGTTTCCTTGATTGAATTAGCTCTCACACCAATATTTGCGTCTAGAGCCTTTGCATTGAGGGCTATCTGAAAACGGCTGTGGCGCTGAAGTTGCCTGTGAATGTGGAGTTGGTGGCATGTGAAACCCGCATTTGGGCATTCGTTTGTGTGAGATGCTCTACTAGGTTCATTCCTAGATAATGCACTCAAAGGGCACTAAGCATAGAGTGTGAAAACTGAGTTTCCTTGAGAGCTGCTTGGAAGCCTGATGTTGTGTGAAGTTAGTGAGCCAAATGGAGTTGTTCTCCCACAAGAACCACTCGGCTGATCCTTCTTCAATATGCCCTTCACCAACATGCAGTGTTTCCTTGATTGAATTAGCTCTCACACCAATATTTGCGTCTAGAGCCTTTGATTGAGGGCTATCTGAAAATGGCTGTGGCGCTGAAGTTGCCTGAGAATGTGGAGTTGGTGGCATGTAAAACCCGAATGTGGAGCATTCGTTTCTGTGGGATGCTCTACCAGCTTCATTTCAGTCCTAGGGACTCAAAGGGCACTAAGCATAGAGTTTGAAAACTTAGTTTCCTTGAGAGCTGCTTGGAAGCCTGATGGTGTGTGAAGTTAGTGAGCCAAATGGAGTTGTTCTCCCACAAGAACTACCGGATGATCCTTCTTCAATATGCCCTTCACCAACATGCAGTGTTTCCTTGATTGAATTAGCTCTCACACCAATATTTGCGTCTAGAGCCTTTGCATTGAGGGCTATCTGAAAACGGCTGTGGCGCTGAAGTTGCCTGTGAATGTGGAGTTGGTGGCATGTGAAACCCGCATGTGGAGCATTCGTTTGTGTGGGATGCTCTACCAGGTTCATTCCTAGATAATGCACTCAAAGGGCACTAAGCATAGACTGTGTAAACTGAGTTTCCTTGAGAGCTGCTTGGAAGCCTGATGGTGTGTGAAGTTAGTGAGTCAAATGGAGTTGTTCTCCCACAAGAACCACTCGGCTGATCCTTCTTCAATATGCCCTTCACCAACATGCAGTGTTTCCTTGATTGAATTAGCTCTCACACCAATATTTGCAAATAGAGCCTTTGCATTGAGGGCTATCTGAAAACGGCTGTGGCGCTGAAGTTGCCTGAGAATGTGGAGTTGGTGGCATGTGAAACCCGAATGTGGAGCATTCATTTGTGTGGGATGCTCTACCAGCTTCATTTCAGTCCTAGGGACTCAAAGGGCACTAAGCATAGAGTGTGAAAACTGAGTTTCCTTGAGAGCTGCTTAGAAGCCTGATGGTGTGTGAAGTTAGTGAGCCAAATGGAGTTGTTCTCCCACAAGAACCACTCGGCTGATCCTTCTTCAATATGCCCTTCACCAACATGCAGTGTTTCCTTGATTGAATTAATTTTCACACCAATATTTGCGTCTAGAGCCTTTGCATTGAGGGCTATCTGAAAACGGCTGTGGCACTGAAGTTGCCTGAGAATGTCGAGTTGGTGGCATGTGAAACCCGCATGTGGAGCATTCGTTTGTGTGGGATGCTCTACCAGGTTCATTCCTAGATAATGCACTCAAAGGGCACTAAGCATAGAGTGTGAAAACTGAGTTTCCTTGAGAGCTGCTTGGAAGCCTGATGGTGTGTGAAGTTAGTGAGCCAAATGGAGTTGTTCTCCCACAAGAACCACTCGGCTGATCCTTCTTCAATATGCTCTTCACCAACATGCAGTGTTTCCTTGATTGAATTAGCTCTCACACCAATATTTGCGTCTAGAGCCTTTGCATTGAGGGCTATCTGAAAATGGCTGTGGCGCTGAAGTTGCCTGAGAATGTGGAGTTGGTGGCATGTGAAACCCGCATGTGGAGCATTCGTTTGTGTGGGATGCTCTACCAGGTTCATTCCTAGATAATGCACTCAAAGGGCACTAAGCATAGAGTGTGAAAACTGAGTTTCCTTGAGAGCTGCTTGGAAGCCTGATGGTGTGTGAAGTTAGTGAGCCAAATGGAGTTGTTCTCCCACAAGAACCACTCGGCTGATCCTTCTTCAATATGCCCTTCACCAACATGCAGTGTTTCCTTGATTGAATTAGCTCTCACACCAATATTTGCGTCTAGAGCCTTTGCATTGAGGGCTATCTGAAAACGGCTGTGGCGCTGAAGTTGCCTGTGAATGTGGAGTTGGTGGCATGTGAAACCCGCATTTGGGCATTCGTTTGTGTGAGATGCTCTACTAGGTTCATTCCTAGATAATGCACTCAAAGGGCACTAAGCATAGAGTGTGAAAACTGAGTTTCCTTGAGAGCTGCTTGGAAGCCTGATGTTGTGTGAAGTTAGTGAGCCAAATGGAGTTGTTCTCCCACAAGAACCACTCGGCTGATCCTTCTTCAATATGCCCTTCACCAACATGCAGTGTTTCCTTGATTGAATTAGCTCTCACACCAATATTTGCGTCTAGAGCCTTTGATTGAGGGCTATCTGAAAATGGCTGTGGCGCTGAAGTTGCCTGAGAATGTGGAGTTGGTGGCATGTAAAACCCGAATGTGGAGCATTCGTTTCTGTGGGATGCTCTACCAGCTTCATTTCAGTCCTAGGGACTCAAAGGGCACTAAGCATAGAGTTTGAAAACTTAGTTTCCTTGAGAGCTGCTTGGAAGCCTGATGGTGTGTGAAGTTAGTGAGCCAAATGGAGTTGTTCTCCCACAAGAACTACCGGATGATCCTTCTTCAATATGCCCTTCACCAACATGCAGTGTTTCCTTGATTGAATTAGCTCTCACACCAATATTTGCGTCTAGAGCCTTTGCATTGAGGGCTATCTGAAAACGGCTGTGGCGCTGAAGTTGCCTGAGAATGTGGAGTTGGTGGCATGTGAAACCCGCATGTGGAGCATTCGTTTGTGTGGGATGCTCTACCAGGTTCATTCCTAGATAATGCACTCAAAGGGCACTAAGCATAGAGTGTGAAAACTGAGTTTCCTTGAGAGCTGCTTGGAAGCCTGATGGTGTGTGAAGTTAGTGAGCCAAATGGAGTTGTTCTCCCACAAGAACCACTCGGCTGATCCTTCTTCAATATGCCCTTCACCAACATGCAGTGTTTCCTTGATTGAATTAGCTCTCACACCAATATTTGTGTGTAGAGCCTTTGCATTGAGGGCTATCTGAAAATGGCTGTGGCGCTAAAGTTGCCTGTGAATGTGGAGTTGGTGGCATGTGAAACCCGCATGTGGAGCATTCGTTTGTGTGGGGATGCTCTACCAGGTTCATTCCTAGATAATGCACTCAAAGGGCACTAAGCATAGAGTGTGAAAACTGAGTTTCCTTGAGAGCTGCTTGGAAGCCTGATGGTGTGTGAAGTTAGTGAGCCAAATGGAGTTGTTCTCCCACAAGAACCACTCGGCTGATCCTTCTTCAATATGCCCTTCACCAACATGCAGTGTTTCCTTGATTGAATTAGCTCTCACACCAATATTTTGCGTCTAGAGCCTTTGCATTGAGGGCTATCTGAAAATGGCTGTGGCGCTGAAGTTGCCTGAGAATGTGGAGTTGGTGGCATGTAAAACCCGAATGTGGAGCATTCGTTTCTGTGGGATGCTCTACCAGCTTCATTTCAGTCCTAGGGACTCAAAGGGCACTAAGCATAGAGTGTGAAAACTGAGTTTCCTTGAGAGCTGCTTGGAAGCCTGATGGTGTGTGAAGTTAGTGAGCCAAATGGAGTTGTTCTCCCACAAGAACCACTCGGCTGATCCTTCTTCAATATGCCCTTCACCAACATGCAGTGTTTCCTTGATTGAATTAGCTCTCACACCAATATTTGCGTCTAGAGCCTTTGATTGAGGGCTATCTGAAAACGGCTGTGGCGCTGAAGTTGCCTGTGAATGTGGAGTTGGTTGCATGTGAAACCCGCATTTGGGCATTCGTTTGTGTGAGATGCTCTACTAGGTTCATTCCTAGATAATGCACTCAAAGGGCACTAAGCATAGAGTGTGAAAACTGAGTTTCCTTGAGAGCTGCTTGGAAGCCTGATGTTGTGTGAAGTTAGTGAGCCAAATGGAGTTGTTCTCCCACAAGAACCACTCGGCTGATCCTTCTTCAATATGCCCTTCACCAACATGCAGTGTTTCCTTGATTGAATTAGCTCTCACACCAATATTTGCGTCTAGAGCCTTTGATTGAGGGTTATCTGAAAACGGCTGTGGCGCTGAAGTTGCCTGAGAATGTGGAGTTGGTGGCATGTAAAACCCGAATGTGGAGCATTCGTTTCTGTGGATGCCTCTACCAGCTTCATTTCAGTCCTAGGGACTCAAAGGGCACTAAGCATAGAGTTTGAAAACTTAGTTTCCTTGAGAGCTGCTTGGAAGCCTGATGGTGTGTGAAGTTAGTGAGCCAAATGGAGTTGTTCTCCCACAAGAACTACCGGATGATCCTTCTTCAATATGCCCTTCACCAACATGCAGTGTTTCCTTGATTGAATTAGCTCTCACACCAATATTTGCGTCTAGAGCCTTTGCATTGAGGGCTATCTGAAAACGGCTGTGGCGCTGAAGTTGCCTGAGAATGTGGAGTTGGTGGCATGTGAAACCCGCATGTGGAGCATTCGTTTGTGTGGGATGCTCTACCAGGTTCATTCCTAGATAATGCACTCAAAGCGCACTAAGCATAGAGTGTGAAAACTGAGTTTCCTTGAGAGCTGCTTGGAAGCCTGATGGTGTGTGAAGTTAGTGAGCCAAATGGAGTTGTTCTCCCACAAGAACCACTCGGCTGATCCTTCTTCAATATGCCCTTCACCAACATGCAGTGTTTCCTTGATTGAATTAGCTCTCACACCAATATTTGTGTGTAGAGCCTTTGCATTGAGGGCTATCTGAAAATGGCTGTGGCGCTAAAGTTGCCTGTGAATGTGGAGTTGGTGGCATGTGAAACCCGCATGTGGAGCATTCGTTTGTGTGGGATGCTCTACCAGGTTCATTCCTAGATAATGCACTCAAAGGGCACTAAGCATAGAGTGTGAAAACTGAGTTTCCTTGAGAGCTGCTTGGAAGCCTGATGGTGTGTGAAGTTAGTGAGCCAAATGGAGTTGTTCTCCCACAAGAACCACTCGGCTGATCCTTCTTCAATATGCCCTTCACCAACATGCAGTGTTTCCTTGATTGAATTAGCTCTCACAACAATATTTGTATCTAGAGCCCTTTGCATTGAGGGCTATCTGAAAATGGCTGTGGCGCTAAAGTTGCCTGTGAATGTGGAGTTGGTGGCATGTGAAACCCGCATGTGGAGCATTCGTTTGTGTGGGATGCTCTACCAGGTTCATTCCTAGATAATGCACTCAAAGGGCACTAAGCATAGAGTGTGAAAACTGAGTTTCCTTGAGAGCTGCTTGGAAGCCTGATGGTGTGTGAAGTTAGTGAGCCAAATGGAGTTGTTCTCCCACAAGAACCACTCGGCTGATCCTTCTTCAATATGCCCTTCACCAACATGCAGTGTTTCCTTGATTGAATTAGCTCTCACACCAATATTTGCGTCTAGAGCCTTTGATTGAGGGCTATCTGAAAACGGCTGTGGCGCTGAAGTTGCCTGTGAATGTGGAGTTGGTGGCATGTGAAACCCGCATTTGGGCATTCGTTTGTGTGAGATGCTCTACTAGGGTTCATTCCTAGATAATGCACTCAAAGGGCACTAAGCATAGAGTGTGAAAACTGAGTTTCCTTGAGAGCTGCTTGGAAGCCTGATGGTGTGTGAAGTTAGTGAGCCAAATGGAGTTGTTCTCCCACAAGAACCACTCGGCTGATCCTTCTTCAATATGCCCTTCACCAACATGCAGTGTTTCCTTGATTGAATTAGCTCTCACACCAATATTTGCGTCTAGAGCCTTTGCATTGAGGGCTCTCTGAAAATGGCAGTGGCGCTGAAGTTGCCTGAGAATGTGGAGTTGGTGGCATGTAAAACCCGAATGTGGAGCATTCGTTTCTGTGGAATGCTCTACCAGCTTCATTTCAGTCCTAGGGACTCAAAGGACACTAAGCATAGAGTGTGAAAACTGAGTTTCCTTGAGAGCTGCTTGGAAGTCTGATGGTGTGTGAAGTTAGTGAGCCAAATGGAGTTGTTCTCCCACAAGAACCACTCGGCTGATCCTTCTTCAATATGCCCTTCACCAACATGCAGTGTTTCCTTGATTGAATTAGCTCTCATACCAATATTTGCGTCTAGAGCCTTTGCATTGAGGGCTATCTGAAAACGGCTGTGGCGCTGAAGTTGCCTGTGAATGTGGAGTTGGTGGCATGTGAAACCCGCATGTGGACGCATTCGTTTGTGTGAGATGCTCTACCAGGTTCATTCCTAGATAATGCACTCAAAGGGCACTAAGCATAGAGTGTGAAAACTGAGTTTCCTTGAGAGCTGCTTGGAAGCATGATGGTGTGTGAATTTAGTGAGTCAAATGGAGTTGTTCTATCACAAGAACCACTCGGCTGATCCTTCTTCAATATGCCCTTCACCAACATGCAGTGTTTCCTTGATTGAATTAGCTCTCACACCAGTATTTGCGTCTAGAGCCTTTGCATTGAGGGCTATCTGAAAACAGCTGTGGCGCTGAAGTTGCCTGTGAATGTGGAGTTGGTGGCATGTGAAACCCGCATGTGGAGCATTCGTTTGTGTGGGATGCTCTAGCAGGTTCATTCCTAGATAATGTACTCAAAGCGCACTAAGCATAGAGTGTGAAAACTGAGTTTCCTTGAGAGCTGCTTGGAAGCCTGATGGTGTGTGAAGTTAGTGAGCCAAATGGAGTTGTTCTATCACAAGAACCACTCGGCTGATCCTTCTTCAATATGCCCTTCACCAACATGCAGTGTTTCCTTGATTGAATTAGCTCTCACACCAATATTTGCGTCTAGAGCCTTTGCATTGAATCTGAAAACAGCTGTGGCGCTGAAGTTGCCTGTGAATGTGGAGTTGGTGGCATGTGAAACCCGCATGTGGAGCATTCGTTTGTGTGGGATGCTCTACCAGCTTCATTTGAGTCCTAGGCACTCAAAGGGCACTAAGCATAGAGTGTGAAAACTGAGTTTCCTTGACAGCTGCTTAGAAGCCTGATGGTGTGTGAAGTTAGTGAGCCAAATGGAGTTGTTCTCCCACAAGAACCACTCGGCTGATCTTCTTCAATATGCCCTTCACCAACATGCAGTGTTTCCTTGATTGAATTAGCTCTCACACCAATATTTGTGTGTAGAGCCTTTGCATTGAGGGCTATCTGAAAATGGCTGTGGCGCTAAAGTTGCCTGTGAATGTGGAGTTGGTGGCATGTGAAACCCGCATGTGGAGCATTCGTTTGTGTGGGATGCTCTACCAGGTTCATTCCTAGATAATGCACTCAAAGGGCACTAAGCATAGAGTGTGAAAACTGAGTTTCCTTGAGAGCTGCTTGGAAGCCTGATGGTGTGTGAAGTTAGTGAGCCAAATGGAGTTGTTCTCCCACAAGAACCACTCGCTGATCCTTCTTCAATATGCCCTTCACCAACATGCAGTGTTTCCTTGATTGAATTAGCTCTCACAACAATATTTGTATCTAGAGCCTTTGCATTGAGGGCTATCTGAAAATGGCTGTGGCGCTAAAGTTGCCTGTGAATGTGGAGTTGGTGGCCTGTGAAACCCGCATGTGGAGCATTCGTTTGTGTGGGATGCTCTACCAGGTTCATTCCTAGATAATGCACTCAAAGGGCACTAAGCATAGAGTGTGAAAAACTGAGTTTCCTTGAGAGCTGCCTTGGAAGCCTGATGGTGTGTGAAGTTAGTGAGCCAAATGGAGTTGTTCTCCCACAAGAACCACTCGGCTGATCCTTCTTCAATATGCCCTTCACCAACATGCAGTGTTTCCTTGATTGAATTAGCTCTCACACCAATATTTGCGTCTAGAGCCTTTGCATTGAGGCTCTCTGAAAATGGCAGTGGCGCTGAAGTTGCCTGAGAATGTGGAGTTGGTGGCATGTAAAACCCGAATGTGGAGCATTCGTTTCTGTGGAATGCTCTACCAGCTTCATTTCAGTCCTAGGACTCAAAGGACACTAAGCATAGAGTGTGAAAACTGAGTTTCCTTGAGAGCTGCTTGGAAGTCTGATGGTGTGTGAAGTTAGTGAGCCAAATGGAGTTGTTCTCCCACAAGAACCACTCGGCTGATCCTTCTTCAATATGCCCTTCACCAACATGCAGTGTTTCTTGATTGAATTAGCTCTCATACCAATATTTGCGTCTAGAGCCTTTGCATTGAGGGCTATCTGAAAACGGCTGTGGCGCTGAAGTTGCCTGTGAATGTGGAGTTGGTGGCATGTGAAACCCGCATGTGGAGCATTCGTTTGTGTGGGATGCTCTACCAGGTTCATTCCTAGATAATGCACTCAAAGGGCACTAAGCATAGAGTGTGAAAACTGAGTTTCCTTGAGAGCTGCTTGGAAGCATGATGGTGTGTGAATTTAGTGAGTCAAATGGAGTTGTTCTATCACAAGAACCACTCGGCTGATCCTTCTTCAATATGCCCTTCACCAACATGCAGTGTTTCCTTGATTGAATTAGCTCTCACACCAGTATTTGCGTCTAGAGCCTTTGCATTGAGGGCTATCTGAAAACAGCTGTGGCGCTGAAGTTGCCTGTGAATGTGGAGTTGGTGGCATGTGAAACCCGCATGTGGAGCATTCGTTTGTGTGGGATGCTCTAGCAGGTTCATTCCTAGATAATGTACTCAAAGCGCACTAAGCATAGAGTGTGAAAACTGAGTTTCCTTGAGAGCTGCTTGGAAGCCTGATGGTGTGTGAAGTTAGTGAGCCAAATGGAGTTGTTCTATCACAAGAACCACTCGGCTGATCCTTCTTCAATATGCCCTTCACCAACATGCAGTGTTTCCTTGATTGAATTAGCTCTCACACCAATATTTGCGTCTAGAGCCTTTGCATTGAGGGCTATCTGAAAACAGCTGTGGCGCTGAAGTTGCCTGTGAATGTGGAGTTGGTGGCATGTGAAACCCGCATGTGGAGCATTCGTTTGTGTGGGATGCTCTACCAGCTTCATTTGAGTCCTAGGCACTCAAAGGGCACTAAGCATAGAGTGTGAAAACTGAGTTTCCTTGACAGCTGCTTAGAAGCCTGATGGTGTGTGAAGTTAGTGAGCCAAATGGAGTTGTTCTCCCACAAGAACCACTCGGCTGATCCTTCTTCAATATGCCCTTCACCAACATGCAGTGTTTCCTTGATTGAATTAGCTCTCACACCAATATTTGTGTCTAGAGCCTTTGCATTGAGGGCTATCTGAAAACGGCTGTGGCGCTGAAGTTGCCTGTGAATGTGGAGTTGGTGGCATGTGAAACCCGCATGTGGAGCATTCGTTTGTGTGGGATGCTCTAGCAGGTTCATTCCTAGATAATGCACTCAAAGGGCACTAAGCATAGAGTTTGAAAACTTAGTTTCCTTGAGAGCTGCTTGGAAGCCTGATGGTGTGTGAAGTTAGTGAGCCAAATGGAGTTGTTCTGCCACAAGAACTACGGCTGATCCTTCTTCAATATGCCCTTCACCAACATGCAGTGTTTCCTTGATTGAATTAGCTCTCACACCAATATTTGCGTCTAGAGCCTTTGCATTGAGGGCTATCTGAAAACGGCTGTGGCGCTGAAGTTGCCTGAGAATGTGGAGTTGGTGGCATGTGAAAACCGCATGTGGAGCATTCGTTTGTGTGGATGCCTCTACCAGGTTCATTCCTAGATAATGCACTCAAACGGCACTAAGCATAGAGTGTGAAAACTGAGTTTCCTTGAGAGCTGCTTGGAAGCCTGATGGTGTGTGAAGTTAGTGAGCCAAATGGAGTTGTTCTCCCACAAGAACCACTCGGCTGATCCTTCTTCAATATGCCCTTCACCAACATGCAGTGTTTCCTTGATTGAATTAGCTCTCACACCAATATTTGTGTCTAGAGCCTTTGCATTGAGGGGCTATCTGAAAACGGCTGTGGCGCTGAAGTTGCCTGAGAATGTGGAGTTGTTGGCATGTGAAACCCGCATGTGGAGCATTCGTTTGTGTGGGATGCTCTAGCAGGTTCATTCCTAGATAATGCACTCAAAGGCACTAAGCATAGAGTTTGAAAACTGAGTTTCCTTGAGAGCTGCTTGGAAGCCTGATGGTGTGTTAAGTTAGTGAGCCAAATGGAGTTGTTCTCCCACAAGAACTACCGGCTGATCCCTTCTTCAATATGCCCTTCACCAACATGCAGTGTTTCCTTGATTGAATTAGCTCTCACACCAATATTTTGCGTCTAGAGCCTTTGCATTGAGGGCTATCTGAAAACGGCTGTGGCGCTGAAGTTGCCTGAGAATGTGGAGTTGGTGGCATGTGAAAACCGCATGTGGAGCATTCGTTTCTGTGGGATGCTCTACCAGGTTCATTCCTAGATAATGCACTCAAAGGGCACTAAGCATAGAGTGTGAAAACTGAGTTTCCTTGAGAGCTGCTTGGAAGCCTGATGGTGTGTGAAGTTAGTGAGCCAAATGGAGTTGTTCTCCCACAAGAACCACTCGGCTGATCCTTCTTCAATATGCCCCTTCACCAACATGCAGTGTTTCCTTGATTGAATTAGCTCTCACACCAATATTTGCATCTAGAGCCTTTGCATTGAGGGCTATCTGAAAACGGCTGTGCGCTGAAGTTGCCTGTGAATGTGGAGTTGGTGGCATGTGAAACCCGCATGTGGAGCATTCGTTTGTGTGGGATGGCTGGGCTTACCAGGTTCATTCCTAGATAATGCACTCAAAGGGCACTAAGCATAGAGTGTGAAAACTGAGTTTCC